>NW_026057584.1:41427370-41524671 GCF_023721935.1 Panthera uncia
CCATGTCAGGCTCCGTGCTGTCAGTGCAGAGCCTGATTGGGATTGTCCCTCTCTCTCTCTCTCTCTCTCTCTCTCTCTCTCCCTCCCTCCCTCCCTCCCTCCCTCCCTCCCTCTGTCTGCTCCTCTTCCGTTCATACACTCCCTCTCAAAATAAATAAACTAAAAAAATAAAATAAAATTAAAATTAAATTGAATCATTCACATTACTAGAAGAAGAAAACCCATATGATTATCTCAGTAGTTGCAAAAAAAAAAAAAAAGCGTATTTGCAAAAATCCAACATCCATTGGAAAAGATATGTATCTGCAAATTCCTAACACGAGGGAGTTTTCTTAATGCGATATTGAGGATCTATGATACACCATTAAAAACACTTTAAACAAGGTAGAGTTATCAATTGTCTCCACTTCCATACACGATTGTACTACAAGTTCTATGCCATGCAGTAAAGGTAAAAAAATATAGGCAAAAAATATATATATTTAAAAGTACAAATTGAAAACATGTAAAACTCCAACATTCCTTATTTACAACACACATTATTATGTATAAGAAAACCCTATGAGAGGAAGGGTCCAATATATCAATGTAGGAAAACCCTGACCTTACCTCTTCCTCAGACCCACCAAATGTAGGTGTAGACCTACATAAAAAGCAATTCCTCCTGAAGAACTGAGAGCTTACTCAACAGCATCTATACAACAAAGGATAGACGGACCACAGAAAGACAGGAGAGGTAGAGACACTGTAATGACAGAAAACCCATCCCTGATGCTAAAAATTGCAGTGGGGAAAGAAACTACTAAGGGACAAATTTGTCTGCCCTGGAGAACAGAAAAAAAAAAAAAAAAGCCACAATTTAAAAGGCCATCTAGAATAAAAAGGAACTAACCTTCCACCAAACGAAGGGAGAGACCTATAGAAGGCTTTCCAGGATCAGAGGGGCTACCAAGTGCCATGGTTTGCTTTCCTCCTACACCCTAATAGCACAGAGAGGAGAAAGGTATGGGCACCTGTCCAGCTTGCTGCTTTAGCGAGCCCTGGGCCCTAGACCATGCCAACCCCAGGTATCCTGGAATATACAAAATATCTTTGGTTTAAAAGAGCAGCTAGAATATAGAGGTACCAGTCCTAGAGCATCTTGCAAATAGCAGAAAAGCTACTGGAATGCTCTCCCTGTTCAGAGGTGTTGGCACGTGCCAATGTTTATGTCCCCCTCCACTTGCATAGCACAGACAGGAGCAGGGTCTTGGTACCCCAGATGGCCTGCCAGCTTAGAGAGCCCCAGGCCCATAGCCCATTAAGTTCCAATCCATATCACAAGGCAGCCCAGCTCACACACCTGCTCAAACTATAGCTGTCCCACTGAAGTGGCCCTGGCATGGCATTCACAAGGACATACCCAAATAGTGCCTGTTACAGCTTCTGCCATCTCATCAAGGTGACACAGGCACAAAGCATCCTAGGGACATCCAAGACTACACATACTTCAACTCCAAATGACTTGCCAAAGCAATGAAAGAACACTCAACCGACACCCAGCTCATCTCCAGCTCACCCACCAGGGTACCTGCTGAGCAGAACAGCCTAGGACACCAACTCCAAACCTGCATAAGCTCCGTCTATTCCACCAGGATGGGCCTAGCATGAAATGTCCAAAAACCACCAGCCAATGCCTATTGCAACTCCAGCCAGCTAGCCAAAATGCCAAGCATGCACAATCTACGTAGGATATGATCCCATAAAATGCCATTCCTTCAAGTATAAGAAAAGTAGCTGTTCTGCCTAATTTATAGAAGCAAACACATATAGTCAAACAAAATGAGGTTACAAAGAGTAGGCTTCAAATGAAAGCACAAAACTTCAAAAAAAAAAAAAAAGAACCAAAAGAAAAGGAGATAGCAATCTATCTGATAAAGAGTTCAAAGTAACGGTCATAAATAGGCTTACTTGAGAGGAATGGATAAACTGAGTGAGCATTTCAACAGAGTGAGAAAACATATTTGAAAAAAATCACATGAAGAATACAATAACTGAAATGAACACAGTGGATTAGAGGCTGCAGAAGAATGAATCAAATATCTGAAAGACAGAGAAATGAAAGCACCCAAGGTGAACAGCAAAGGAAAAAAATATATATAAACAATGAGGGTAGTGATAAATTGCTAATATTAAAAACACGGGTAGATTTAGATGGTGGTATAATAGGAGTCCTTGGACTTGCCTGGTCCCTCAAACACAGCTAGATCAACATCAAATTATTTTGAACACCTAGGCAATCGATCTAAGGATTAAGAGAACATTCTGCATAATCTGAGGGAAAGAATATGGCAGATTCCTGGTGTGGAGAGAATTGGGGGAGAGAAAAGCCACAGTGCCATGGAGGGGTGGGAGCCCTTTTCACAGAGAAAAGGAGAGAAGGGGAGAAAGAGCAACACATCAGGTTGGCACAAAGAAAACACTCCCCCAGAACCACTGATGGGGGAATCATGAGGAAGTATCACAAGTTTCTTCGAATAGTGGAGCTGAAATTCTGAGTTTTTGGAAGTTTGTGCCATTTGCTGGAGATCTAGGCAGGCAGCGGTGCTCCTGGGGAGAAGGAGGTGGACCTGGGGGAGGACAGAAGACTGCTTGGTGTGGGGGTCCTCTGGGTCACACTGGGAGAGAAAATTCCCCTTCCTGGAGTGTATTTGGAAAACAGTATATTGCCTCTCCAAGGACAGAAGACCCAGATGGCGCCTTTAAGCACCCATTCAACAACAGAGGACAGAGACACACACAGAGGGTGGATAAGGCGGTTGCAGCTTTTCCCTGTGCCTCACCATAAGCTCCAGGCACCTGTGGGGCCGTGCAACTGCTTTTCTGGGACAGAACTGCACCAGGCACAGCGCTGCAAGGCTCTCCTTTGGTGGAGGAGATACTTTGCTAGGTCCTTTAAGATTTGGAGTTTTGAATCCCATTCCTGTGCCAGAGATAACGCATGAGAAAGCTGTGGTGCTGGGCATGTCCACGGCCAGGCACAGAAGGGTTGAAGACAGGGATTCGATGGAAGCATGGGATACAGGAGGGGAGACTGTTTGCTTGTCTGTGAGAGCTACTTGAACAGCAGTGCGTGCCAGCTCCCCTACTCGGGAACAAGTGAGCAGGTGATGCCACCCTACCCTGCCCACCAGCACGGTCAGACTTTAGTGAGCAACACAGCGCACCAAGCCAGGGCTGGAGCTGCTTACACCAAGCCCTTCCCCTGTGAGCCATGCAGGGACATCTTTATTTAGAAGGGCAGGTCTGATTGTGAGCCAGTGCAGTGGGCCTCTCCCGAGAGGACCAACACTGTCACCCTCCCTCCCCTCTTCCATGTACCAAGTATACTGATCATAAAGTGCTCTAAAGTGTCAGCTTCAATTCTGGTGGAAATAGGACCAGGGCTTTTTTTTTTTTTTTTTTTTTTTTTTATTAAGGCTTATAATTTTTTGTTCATTTGTTTTTTTTAGTTTCCTTTTCTCCATTTTTTGATCAGACTTTCTTTTCTTTCTCTTTTTCTTTGTTTACTTTTTTGCTTTCATTTTCTTTGGAATCAGGCTTATAGTGTTTTGTTTGTTCAGTAATTTCTTGTTTTGTTCCTTTTCCATTTCTGTTTTTTTGGATAAGGTGTTTTTTGTTTTTGTTTTTGTTTTTTGAACCAATCTTATTTTAACAAATAAATCAAAGAACACCTAGGAAAAGACCCAAACACTGCCAACTGCAAGCAAGGAGGAACTCTGCAGAGGACTAACCTGTGAGAAAGAGCAGTCAAATCACAACAGCAGAGTGCACACAGCATATACAAGAAAAGCTTCCTTCACGAAGCACGAGTCCCTGGAGAGTGTATAAGCCCTTCTTAAAATATCATTACACTCAGAAGGAAGAAAAACATAACAAGTTTTCATAACATTCAAAAGACAGAAACCTAGAGAAAATGACAAGACAGAGGAATTCTCCACCAAAGAAAGATCAAGAAGAAACTACAGCCAGGGATTTGCCCAAAACAGATATAATATATCTGAACAAGAATTTAGAACAGCTGTCATAAGAATACTAGCTGGGCTTGAATAAAAGCATAGAAGACTCCAGTGAAAACCTTGCTGCAGAGATAAAATACCTAAAAATAATCAGGCTGAAACAAAAAATGCTGTAACTGAGGTACAAAACCTACTGGATAGAATTATGAGGATGGAAGAAGCAGGATTGAATAGGTGATTGGGAAATCATGGGAAAAATGTGGAAAATAATGAAGCTTAAAAGGAGAGGAAAAGAAAACTATTAGACGTGAATATAGGCTTAGAGAATTCAGTAACTCTATAAAGCACTATAATATACATATCATAGGAGTCCCAGAAGATGACGAGAAGGATAAAGGGACAAAAGGTTAATTTGAACAAATTATAGCTGAGAAATTCCCTAATCTGGGGAAGGAAACAGGCATTCAAGTCCAAGAGACACAGAGAGCTCCCCTCAAAATCAACAAAAACAGGTCAACACCCAGTCATATATCACAGTGAAAATTGCAGAATACAAAGATAGAGAATTCTGAAAGCAGCCAGGGACAAAAGGTTCTTAACCCACAAGTGTAGACACATAAGATGAGCAAAAAACCTGTCCACAGAAACGTGGCAGGCCAGAATGGAATGGCATGATATATTCAAAGTGGTAAATGGGAAAGATATACAGCCAAGAATACTTTAATCCAGCAAGGTGGTCATTCAGAATAAGAGAGATAAAGAGTCTGCAAGACAAGCAAAAACTAAAGGAGTTTGTGAACACTAAGCCAATTCTGCAAAAATTATTAAGGGGACCCTCTGACTGGGAAAGAGAGACCAAAAGCAACAAAGACTAGAAAGGGACAGAGATAATCTATAGGAACAGAAAATTTACAGGTAATAGAGTGGCAGTAAATTCAGTGATTACTCTGAATGTAAATGGACTAAATGATCAAATCAAAAGACATAGGGTATCAGAATGGACAAAAACATAAAACCCATTGATATGCTGCTTACAAGAGACTCCTTTTAGACCTAAAAACACATCCAGATTAAAAATGAAGGGGTGAAGAACCATTTATCATTCTAATGGACATTAAAAGAAAGCTGTAATAACCATATTTATATCAGACAAACTAGGTTTTAGACAAAAGTCTGTAATAAGAGATAAAGATGGGCACTATATCACAATAAAGGGTCTATCCAACATGACGATCTAAAACGTTGTAAATATTTATGTTCCCAACTTGACAGCATAAAATCAATAATATAAAATGAATTAATAACAGAGTTAAAGACATTCATTTATAATAATACAATAACAGTAGGGGAGGGGCATCTGGGTGGCTCAGTTAGTTAAGCGCCCGATTTTGGCTCAGGTCATGATCTCACAGTTCGTGAGTTTGAGCTCCACATTGGGCTCTGTGTTGACAGCTCAGAGCCTGGAGTCTGCGTTGGATTCTGTGTCTCCCTCTCTCTCTGCCCCTCCCCTGCTCATACTCTGTCTCTCTCTCTCAAAAATAAACGTTAAAAAATTTTAAATAATAATAATAACAGTAATGGACTTTAACAACCCACTTACAACACTGGACAGGTGATCTAAGCAGAAGATCAACAAGGAAACAGTGACTTTAAATGACACACTGGACCAAATGGACTTACAGATATATTCAGAGCATTTCACCCAAAAGCAGCAGACTACACATTATTTTAGAATGTACATGGACCATTATCCAGAATAGATTACATACTGTGTCACAAATCAGCCCTCAACAAGTACAAAAATGATTGATATCATACCATGTGTATTTTCAGAAAATAATGCTATGAAACTTGAAGTCAACCACAAGAAAAAATTTAGAAAGGCCACCAATACACAGAGGTTAAAGACTATCCTATTAAAGAATGAATGGACTAATCAGGAAATTAAAGGAGAAATTAAAAAAAAAAAAAAACAAAATACATGGAAGCCAATGGAAATGAAAAAAAACAACAGTCTAAAACCTTTGGGATGCAACAAAGGCGGTCATAAGAAAGAAGTATATAGCAAGTCAGCCCTTATTCAAGAAGGAAGAAAAGTCTCAAAAGTACAGCCTAGACTACATCTAAAGGAGCTGGAAAAAGAATAGTAAATAAAGCCCCAAAACAGCATAAAAAGGGAAATAATAAAGATTAGACCAGAAATGATATAAAAAACAAAAACAAAAACAAACAACAACAACAGCAAAAACAGTAGAACAGATCAATGAAACCAGGAGCTGGTTCTTTGAAAGAATTAACAAAACTGATAAACCCCTAGCCAGACTTACCAAAGAGAAAAGAGAAAGGACCCAAAGAAATAAAATCATGAATGAAAGAAGAGAGATTATAACCAACACCACAGAAATATAATTTTAAGGGAACTATTATGAGCGATTATATGCCAACACATTGGGCAATCTGGAAGAATTGGGTAAGTTCCTGCAAACATATAAATTACCAAAACTGAAATAGAAAATTCGAGCAGACCCATATCCAATAAAGAAATTGAATCAGTAATCAAAATTCTCCCAACAAATAAGAGTCCAGGGCCAGATGGCTTCCCAGGGCAATTCTACCAAACATTTAAAGAAGAGTTAATACCTATTCAATTCAAACTGTTTTAAAAAAAAATAGAAATGGAAGGAAAACTTCTAAACTCATTCTATGAGGCCATTACCTTGATTCCAAAACCATAAAAAGGAGAATTATAGGCCAATTTCCTTGATGAACATGGATGCAAAAATTCTCAAGTTACTAACAAATTGATAACAAATTAGCACAAAGAAAAAATAAGCAAATCATCCCATTTATAACTGCACCAAAAAGAATAAAATAACTAAGAATAAATTTAACCCAGGAAGCGAAAGGCCTGTACTATGATGTTGATAGATGAAATTGAAGACAATACAAACAAATGGAATGCCCATGGATTGGAATAATGTTTAATATTGTTAAAATGTCCATACTATCCAAAGAAATCTATAGATTGCAATCTAGAATGCAATCCCTATCAAAATACTGTATTTTTCACAGTTAGAATAAATAATACTAACATTCATATAGAATATAAAAGACTCTAGTAAAAAAATCTGGAGAAAGAACAAAGCTGAAAGTGTCAGAATCCAGATATGCTACAAATCTATCCTAATCAAAATAGAAGGCTATTGGCAAAAAATATACATACAGATAAATAAAATGGGATAGAGATTCCAGAAATAAGCCCACCCTTATCTTATATGATCAGTTAGTCTATTACTGACCTAGGCAAGAATAAGCAATGGGGAGAAGAAAATCTAATAAATGGTGCTGGAAAACTGGACAGCTACATGAAAAATAATAAAACAAGCCTCATTCATATATCATATACAAAGATAAACTCAAAATGGATAGAGACCTAAATATGACACCTGAAACCATAAAACTCAGAAATAAAACAGGCAGTAATCTCTTAGACATCATCATTAGCAACATATTTATTTATATTTATTTATATTTAGTCATGTTTATTCATATTTATGAATATATCTCCTCAGGTAAGGGAAACCAAAGCAAAAATAATCTAATGGAACTACACTGAAATACAAAGTTATGCATGGCAAAGGAAACCACCAGCAAGACAAAAAGACAACGTACTGTATGGAAGAAGATATTTTCAAATGGCATAATCAATAAAAGGTTAATATGTAAAATATATGAAGAATATATACAACTCGATACCAAAGAAACAAATAATTTGATTAAAAATAGGCACAGGACCTGAATGAACAGTTTTTCCAAAGACATAAAGATGGCCAATGGACATATGAAAAAATGCCCAACATCACTAATCATTAAGGAAATGCCAATCAAAACCATATGAGATAGCACCTTATACCTGTCAGTGGCTAGTATTAAAAAGACAAGAAATAACAAGTGTTGGTATGGATGTTGAGAAAGGGAACTTCCATGCAATGTGGAAAATAGTATAAAGAATCCTCAGGGACACCTGGTTGGCTCAGTTGGTGAAGGGTATGACTCTTGATTTTTGGATCAGGTCATGATCTCATGGATTGTGAGTTTGAGCCCTGCATCTGGCTTTGTGTTGACTGTGCAGAGCCTGCCTGAGATTCTCTCTCTGTCCCTCCCCTGTCGGCTCTGTCTCTCTCAAAGCAAATAAATAAAGTTAAAAAAAAGTCACACCGCCAAGCAATTCCACTACTGAGTATTTACCTAAAGAAAACAAAAACACTATTGGAAAGACATACGCATTCCTATGTTTGTTGCAGCATTACTTACAATAGAAAAGAATATGGAATCACCCTAAGTGTCCATTGATAATTGAATGTACAACAAAGGTGTGGTATAGGTCTATATCTATATCCATATATATATCTACAATGAAAAAAGAAGGGTATTATGCTAAGTGAAGTCAGACATAGAAAGACAAATGCCATATGATTTCAATTATATGTGACATCTAAAAAAGAAAACAAGCAAAAAACAGAAACAGACTCATAAATATAGACAACTTATGGTTGTTACAGGGGAGAAAGGTAGGGGTTGGGAAAATAGATGAAGGTGATTAAGAAGAAGAAATTTCCATTTATAAAATGAGTAAGACATAGGAATGAAAAGTACAGTATAGGATTTATAGTTCACAATATTTAAATAATGTTTGTAGTGACAGACAGTAACTTCACCTATTGTGTGTGGTGAGCACTGTGGAATAAATATAATTGTTGAATCACTCTGTTGTACACCTGAAACAGTGCATTGTATATCCAACTGTACTTCTATAATAACATTTTTAAAAGAAAAAAAACCATGGAGGCAACAAGAAATGATAATCTCAATATTAAAAAATGAATTGCAAAGTCGCAAGATACAAGATCATATGAAAGGTAGTTGAATTTCTAGCAATATTCAATACAAATGAAATTAAGAAAAACAAAACTATTACAATAGCAACAACAGTGCAGATTACCTAATATTAAATAGAATGACAGGTGTTTGACTTTTTACCATAACTACAAAATGCCGATGGAAATTTAAAAAGAGGTAAAATAATTAAAGACACATACCATGATCACTGAAACTGAAAGACTTGGTACTCTTAATATATGTATTGTCACAAAGGTGATTTTTGAAAAAAAACTGTTATGCTGATTCTAAAAAGTATATGGATATACGACAGATATAGTTTATCAAAAAACAAAAACAAAAAAGAAAACAAACAAAAATCAAAACCTTGAAAAAGAAAAACAACATTGCATACTTGCATTACCTGACTTCAAGAGTAAAGCATGATTGGGGCACTGGGGTGGCTCAGTTGGTTGAGTGTCTGGCTCTTGATTTGGGCTCAGGTCATGATCTCACAGTTTGTGGGTTCGAACCCCACATTAGACTCTATGTTGTCAGTGAGGAGCCTGCTTATGATTCTCTCCTCCTCTCTGTCTCTCTGCCCCTTCCCTGTTGTCTCTCTCTCTCTCTCTCTCTGGCTTTCCCTCTCTCTCTGTCTCTCTCAAAATAAGTAAATAAACATATAAAAATAAAGAGTAAAGCATGATTATAGTAATAAGTATTGGTATAAGAATGGAAAGATAAATTAACAAAAGAGACTCTAAAAAGTGATATATGCATTTATAACATTGGAATGTTGACAAAGTTAATTCAAAGGGCAAGGATGTCTTTTCAACAAATTGTTTGCAACCAAGTGAAATATATATATATATATATATATATAAAATAATATATATATATTATTATATATATATAATTATATATATATATAATTTTTAAGCACCTTTATAGCATTTTAATATCAATCTTTATATTATAAAAAATCAATTTAAGAAGGATCATAGAAATATTCATAAACACCACCCTTATAAATCTCCTAATAGAACAAATAGTATCTTCATGTCTTATATTAAGAACAATTTATTTAAAAGAAGACAAGAAAGCGATCACTATAAGAACTGATATTGATTTAATCAAGAATAAACATTTTTTTTTTGTCCAAAGAGAAAATCAAAGGGGAAACCACAGACTAGATGAGGCAGCCAAAACAGCTGAAGAGTATATATCAAGCAATTGACTAATGTATCAAATATATAAAGAACTTCTACATCAACATTAAAAGGGCACCTGGGTGGATCAGTGAGTTAAGCATCCAACTCTTGATTTTGGCTCAGGTCATGATCTCAGGGTCATGAGATCAAGTCCCACATGGGGCTCTGTGCTGATAGCATGGAGCCCACTTGGGGTATTCGTTCTCTCTCTCTCTCTCTCTCTCTCTCCCTCCCTCCCTCCCTCTGCCCCTCCCTTGAGTGTGCTCATTCGCACTTGCACTCTTTCTCTCTCTCAAAATAAATGTTTAAAAAATATTAAAAAGTCAATTAAAATTAGCCAAAGACTTAAAAAAATACTTCAAAAAAGTGTGTGCATATATACATTTCTTTATATGGCATATTTTTATGTATGTGGTAAATAAGCATGTGAAAAGGCAAATGACACCACTGATACATTAGTAATTGAGAAAATGCAAATTAAAACAACACTGATATAGCATTGTCTCCCTACCATAATAACTAACATCAAACAGACTGAAAACAAATTCTGGCAAAGATGTTGAATCAGAGGGAGTTCCACAGACTGCTGATTGATGTGGAAAATGCACAACTGACTTGTAGGACTGTTTGGGATTTTTGTGAAAAGATAAACATTTCACTACTAGGCATTTGACTAAAAGAAAAGAAAACCTAGAAACACAGAAAGACTTGTACAACTATGTCCATAGCAGCCTTCTTCATAATAATTACGTAATGAGTTAACTGCCCATCAACAGGAGAGTGAACACATTATATATTCATATCATTGAATACTCAGCAATTAAGAGGAATAAATTACTGATAATGGTTTAGTGGGTGGTTACAAGGGCACGCACAATACTCACATTCAACAAATGGTCCACTGATATGTGAAATTGTTTTACTAACTGATTTGATAACTCAATAAACAAGAAAGTACCCCATTTCCAGCTAGTCATAATCACTGCTAAAAAAAAAAAAAAGAGTATTCTATTCCCCAAATGGAGGATTACAGTCTGAATTTGGGGCCATCTAGAATGTTCATAAATAGCTTGGTAGAGAATTGAAGAGCCAAAGAGCATATTTATGACACATAAATATAAATTGGTTTGGGCCACATTTCTTTTGAGTAAGTGAGATCAATTATTTTTCAAAAGGATCCTGGGCATTGATAAAATCTGAATCTTGATTAATATCAGATTTGACAAGTTGCCATTAGTTTGTGAAGAACTCCACAAGTGACAGAGTGTGGCAATAAACAGTCCAAGTAGTTTTAACCAGTGATCTACTGGGTAGCACATAACATTAAGTAGAAAGCCGTTTAACAGTTAAGCCACCAGCTCAGGAGAACAGTTTCAAAGACACATAGAACCTAGAGAGGGATACACTAATAGGCATAAAGGGCTTTAATAAGTAACTTCTATCTATCTATATCTGTAACTATACCTGTATCTATCTATATCAAAATCTATCCACCTACAGTAACCCTTCTCAAAAGGAACCAAAAAATAAACACCAACACTCATTCTTTTGTCTCACTCCAAATATCTGACACTATCTTCATGGTCTAATTACCACCAGAAGCCTGGGCTCAAAAAAACAAACAAAAAACAAAAAACAAGAAGACCCATAGATGCTATACTAATGAGGGTGGGAAGTTTGAGATTTTTATCCTACTTTCAATCTAACAAGTTAGCCTGCCACAGTTTCATAGATGGTGACTAAAGACATAAGACCACTGGGTCAGAAATGGGAAAGAAAAAAAAAAAAAAAAAAAAAAAAAGCTTATTGCAACAAAAGCAATGGCCAGTAAATCCACAACTATACTGTTCCCTACTCAATTCTTACAGAGTATTACACACAGAGTAGGGTTCACTCTGTGCACAAAGTAGGGTTTTAAAGAGGAACCCAACTTTAAAAATGCCCAGTCTTTTCAATGAGTCATAAGCCTGTCTGACCTGTGCTCCAGAGAGAGACATTATTTTTATTAAACCGGACAGTGAACAAACTTGTCCTTTGCTTCTGAGGCAGACATTTATCTACATCTTCCAGGGTTTTTTTTTCCCCTAAAACAAACTATTAGAAATACCATTTGGCATCCAGGCAATCAGTACCTCTGTGTGTAAGATTGGCAGAAACTTGAGATTCCCATAGAGAATATTCTCTCTTTCTTAAATATCACCCATTTTTCTAGAATTCCACCTATATCCACAAATAAACAAAGATCTACTGGAATTTTTAAAAAAGTGCATAACATTTGTGAAGTCTCTACTGCCACTTAGGAATACATACATTCCTTAAGTGTTCTTCTAGCCAAGACTCATTCTGTGGACAATTCACAAATACTTTGGTGAAATGAAAAATGAATTTGCTGACAGAGTTTTGAAATCTGTTAATGTCCATTATTTTTCTGCATAGTTTAAGGTTTTATGGTGAGATTTATGAAACAAGAATTTAGGTCCTCTCTCCAGCTATTCTCTCTGTACAGTAATACTGTAGGAGTACAATCTTTTCATAAAATTAATAAAAAATAAAAATGCAAAAGTTGTCATCCTTCTTTCAAGGTGACCACTCATTATGTTCCTCTGAGGCTCCAAGGAAAGCTAGACATAAACTTCAGCTATGACTAGCAGGGAACACAGAATTCTTTGACATCTGTGCCAGCTATTTTTCTATCTGAATTACATTGAGCTTCTGAACTGGTGGTGAAAAAAAAAACGTTATCTTTAAATAGAAAGGCGATTTAAAGCTTGACTATTTTTTAAACTAAAATCGGCTTCTTTCATTTCTGTACATTAAGGAAACAAATAATATTAATTGTAATTACTTGCACACTAGAAACATAAAAATAAAATCTTATAGAGTACACCTCAATACATTAGAACCTGTTATTTCATGTTGGACAGGCAATTTCAGAACTTCAAATGTGTTATCTCTAAGCATATGATATTCGCTCATGTTCTCAAGTGGCTGGGTTTTCAGCATGCTTGCCAACATTTGGCCTTTTCTATGGTTTCCTTGAAGGGGTTGCACTGCAGCTTAAACCTTCAGTTTAGACAGAAGAGGATTACTTCTTGTACACGAATTTTGTCGTATAATACTGCAGGCAAAATTCCCAAGGTTTGTGCTTTTTAAAAAAAAATTTGCCTATTTTTCTCACATCTAATATTTCAATACCATGCCTGATTATAATTTTTGTATTGTTGAACAGTTTCATCATACTACTGAATTAAAAAATATTTTTGTTGTTGTTGTTCCTCTATTCTCAATAAGAATATCTATCATGATTTGGGAAATATAGTTTCCTGATTATTTGTACATTAATTGGGAACAAGAGGCATAGAAAGACACAGATAATGCATTCTTGGAAAGTGTATCTCTAGCCATTACATTGAATGATGTTCATGCTATAGCCAGATATTTGAAAATAGGAAAGATTTTCAATGCACTGAACCAAAGGGCATAAAATCACTTGAGGAAAGGTAGAGAATTTCAAAATTAAGTCAACCTTCCCTAAATGTTATCTTTCAAATAGATGTAATAGCCATCCCAGTAACATGGTAGGTAGACACTACATAAGAGGAAAGATGATAATCCACATACAATATTAAGTTTGAAGTAATGAAAATGATTTTTAAATATTTCAAGGAGTGGGAAAATACAGAAATACGCCAAAAAATTTTTCTGATTTGAAGAAAATATTTTTGAAAAATGTATTGTTGATTGTGCAAGCATCCCAAAGCTATGACAGTTTGGGATTTAAAATCAAGGAGGAAAACAATCACTATTATTTCTCTGTTATAGACTTTATATCTTGTATTGCAAAACTTTTATCCAACCACAAATTCCACCCTCTGTATCAATAGCATCTATACTGCAAATAACTTTATACTTATCCAAGTAATATATGTCATATACATTTTCTTTTTGCTCCATTCTGTATCCTTTTTTCCCCCTCCATTTCATTTTAAAATGGTCCTGGATTGTGTAGGATTTTTAAGGTACTGGGATTACCTTGAATTTCATTCATAAGTATATGAAATCCCTCCAATTTTCCCCAGCCACTTGTGTTTGGTATTTTCAGATCAGCATCAAAAGAGTAGAATTAGTGTCCCAATACCAGAGAGAGACTTTAAATGCATACAGTGTGCTCCTGCACTCCTTACCTCTCTCCTTGTCCCATTTCCCTCTTGCCCCTTTTCTCTCCCCGCACCCCTCACTTTCCCCCTTTATTCTTTTTTCTAATCGCCTTTGTTGTTGTTGTTTTTGAGAACTGAACAGGAGTTCAGGGCTTGGAAGCCTACCCCAGGCTGTTTTCTGTCTTTTTCTGATCCCATTCCCCCTTTTTTTCCCACTAAAATCTTATTCCTTGTTTTTATTTTCCAACTTATTGAAACTTTCCTTAATAAATGTTTTTCCCCTAGATTATATTTAGCTTTTGCTAAAAAAAGCTCTTTATTTGTAATGAAACTCTTTGTTGTGAAACTCTTTATTTTCAATGCTGTGATGAATCTAAGACTCTGTTTCTTATTGTGTTCTCTGTTTATCACTGTGTAAAGTATTCTGGAAATGTAACAGAAGTACAATGTCCTGTTCACAAATAGCTTGAAATGTAGATTGAAAAAGAAATGGGAAACAGAAAGAATATATTACATATAATTCAGGGTCTTCATTGTGTATAACAATTAGTAATTCTTATATATGACATAGAAATTGTTCACTATAGACCATAATGTCAATATATTGCAATTATTACACATTAGATACAAATTCAAAATCATTTTCTACTTTTATATAAAGGTAGAAAAGGAGGAAATTATCAAGGATGGTTTCGCAGAGGCAACAGCATTCTATCTAATATGTAGGTAGAATGTTGATGGTTCCATTTAGAACAGGAATTAACAAAAGAATCTGGAAATATGTCATTATTTTGGAATAAATTCAGTGATAATCTCTAGAATAGGTTAAAAAAAACCTAAACCTCTAATTTTCTCTATTTCTAGGTAGCCAATCAATCTTGATCTATTTTAGGAAATAAAGACCCAAAATAATTTTTTAGGAGGTTAAGAACAATACTATTTGCCAACCATTTTGAAGAAACAGTTAAAATTTAACATGTTTGCTTCTGAGAAATTTAATAGTTGGTTACTGCTGCTAATGATTTCAAGTGTTCTTTGTATGAAATAGAGACTTTAATTATAAGATCCCAAAGCAATACTAACTTATACTAACTGGACCAGTCTAATTATGATATAGAGACAAATTTGGTTCAGTCCTGGACCACCATCCTAGAGCTGTAGATTGTCTTAATCTGTTCAATGGTAGAAATGTGTCTTGCTTTGAGTGGAGATAAAGTGTTTCAACCTTAATAGCATATTAATATATTATCTAATAGTTATTATGTATATGGCTTATATAATCAATGTACTGAAATAAAAATATATTTTTTAAAGTTGATTTTAAAATCAAGCCTCCAAATAGCAAAGAGCTCTTGAGAAAAGATAACAAAGCTGGAGGTATCAGAATCCCAGATTTCAAGATACGTTACAAATTGTTCATAATCAAAACAATATGGTTTTGGCACCAAATAAACACATAGATCCATGGAACTGAATAGATACTCCAGAAACAAACCCATGCTTATATTGTCAATTAATCAACAACAAAGAGATAAGAATGGACAGTGGGGGAAAAGACAGTCTCTTTAATAAATGGTGTTGGGAAAACTGGAGATTTAGATGCAAAAAAGTACAACTGGCCTACTTTTTTATAGCGCGCCCATGCAGGCAGACAGACACACACACACACACACACACACACACACACACACACACACACACACCTTAAAATGGATTAAAGACCTAAATGTGAGACCTGAAACAGCAAAACTCATGAAACAAAATATAGGCAGTAATACCTTGGACATTAGCTTAGCAACATATTTATGGATATGTTTCTTCCAGAAGAAGAAAACAAATATAAACTATTGAGGCCACAGCAAAATAAAAAGCTTTTCCTTATGTACATTATTAACTTTTATATATTTGGGTGTTCTTGTGTTGGAGGCATAAATATTTACAATTACTGCATCTTCTTGTTGGATTGTCCTCTTTATGATTATACAATGCCCTTTTTTGTCTCTTTTTGCAGTTTTTGTTTTAAAGTTTCATTTGCCCAATATAAATATTGCTACTCTGGCTTTAGTTTGACATCCATTTGTGTGATAAATGTTTCCCCAACCCCTTACTTTCAATCTGCAGGTGTCTTTAGGTCTAAAATGAGCCTCTTGTAGGCAGCATGTGGATGGGTCTTGTTTGTTTGATCCATTCTGAAGCCCTATGTCTTTTTATTGGTGTGTTCAGTCCATTGACATTCAAAATAATAATTCATAGATACGTATTCATTGCAATTTTATTACTTGCTCTGTTTTTGTTTCTGGAGATTTGCTCTGATTCTCTCTTTGTCACTTTTGGTCTCTCCTTTGCACTCAGCATGTCCCCTTTAATATTTCTTGCAGAGCTGGTTGAGTGGTCATGAACTGCTTTATTTTATTTTATTTTATTTTATTTTATTTTATTTTATTTTATTTTATTTTATTTTATTTTATTTATTTTATTTACCTTGGAAACTCTTATCTCTCTTCTATTCTGAATGGTAGATTGCCTTTCTGGATACACTACTCTTGGCTGTAGATGTTTCCCATTCAGCCACTCCATTCTGGCTTGCCAAGTTTCTGTTGAGAAATCTCCTGCTAGCCTTATGGGTCTTCTCTTGAAAGTTAAGTACTTCTTTTGCTTTGCTGCTTTTAAGATATTTTCTTTACCATTATATTTTGCAAATTTAATTACAATATGTAATTAAACATGTCCTGCTGTTAGGTTGCCTTTACTTCCATTTTGATGGGGGCTGTGTTTTCTGGATGCAGATGTCTGTTTCCTTCCCCAGATAAGGGAAGCTTTTTTGCTATCATTTCCCCCTTTTCACTTTCTTCTTCTGGGTCTCCTATAATACAAATGTTGTTACATTTGATGGAGTCAATGAATTCCCTAAGTCTATTCTCATGTTGCATAATTCTTCTTTCTCTTTTGTTCAGCTTCATTATTTTCCATTATTTTGTTTTCCAGATCACTAATTCATTTATCTTTTTCTTCAAGCCGAATATTCATTGCATCAAGTGTGTTTTCAGTCTCATTTATTGCATTCTTCATCTCTGATTCTTTTTTTTAACTCTGTGGCAAGGGTCTTGCTGACATCTTCTATTTTTTTCTCAAGCCCAGTAAGTAGTATCCTTATGGTTGCTTTAAATTCTCCATCAGGCATGTTACTTTTATCTGTTTCACTTAGATCTCTGACTGTGGCCTTATCTTGTTCTTTCGTTTGGGGATAAATTCCTCTGTCTTCACATTTTGTGTATCTCTTCCTTCTTCTCTGTGTTAGAAAAGACAGTTATGTCTCCTCCTCCTAAAAGTAATGGTCTTAATGGAGAAGGGGTCATGTAGTACCTGGGCCAGGCATTTCAGGGAGTGTTTCTGTTGTGTGCCATGTGCTTTCTGTTGTGCTCTATCCTTTAGCCAAGTCATCTGTAGAAGCTCTCCTTGCCTGCTGTGGGGGGGTAGGGGGGGGGCTTACTCCCTGACCTGAATATAGTGAGTTTTAACTAGGTGTGCTCTGGTCTGCTTGTGCAAAGAGACCAGACACCAATGCCACTAGAACTGCAGAACTCTCTGGTCACGAGACATGGAATGGGTAAGAATTGTGTTGCTCTTCTCGGAACAGGGCCCACCTTTTTAGGTTTGAGGCAAACTTGACTGAGAAGAGCAGTCCCACCAGAGGACAAGGGGGTGGGGTTTGTTGTAAGCCAAGTTAGTCAACCATTGTCCCCACTGAGCTGCTTCTTTCTGGTGACTCTGTTTAAGCAGAGGGGAAGAGAGGGAAATGGTGCCACCTAGGCCATCATGTGGAGTTTATCCCTGGGTTGCAAGGGTGAGTCAGTATTTGCAAATCAATCAATGTGATAGATCACATTAATGAAAGAAAGGATAAGGACCATATGATCTTCTCAACAAATGCAGAAAAAGCCTTTGACAAAGTACAACATCCATTCATGATAAAAACCCTCAAGAAAGTAGCTTTATATGAAATATATCTCAATATAATAAAGGCCATATATTAAAAAAAACACACATCTAATATCATCCTCAATGGGGAAACACTGAGAGTTTTTCCTTTATGGTCATGAAGAAGACAGGTATGTCCACTGTCACTTCTGTTATTTAACATAATACTAGAAGTCCTAACCACAGCAATCAAACAACAAAAATAAATGCAAGGCATCCAAATAAGCAAGGAAGAAGCAAAATTTACACTATTTCCAGATGACATGATGCCATATAGAAAACCCAAAAGACTCCACCAAAAACCTACTAGAACTGATCAATGAATTCAGTAAAGTTGCAGGATACAATATCCATGTACAGAAATCTGTTGTATTTTTTATACCAATAATGAAGCACCAGAAAGATAGTCAATCCCACTTAAAATTGCACCAAAAATAAGATATCTAGGAATAAACTAACTAAAGTTAGAAGACCTGTACTCTGAAAACTAAAAAACACTGATGAAAGAAATTGAAGACAACCCAAAGAAATGGATAAACAAATTTCATGCCTATGGATTAAAAGAACAAATATTGCTAAAATGATTATACTACCCAAATCAGGCTATGAATTTAATGTAATCCCTATCAAAATGCCAGAACATTTTGCAAAGAGCTAGAATGAACAACACTGAAATTTGTATGGAATCACAAAAGACCCCAAAAGGCCAAAAGCCAAATCAACCTCGAAAAAGAAAAGCAAAACTGGAGACATCATAATTCTGGACTTCAAGTGATAGTACAAAGCTATAGCGATCAAAACAGTATGATACTGGCACAAATACAGACACATAGACCAATGAAATAAAATAGAAAATATGGAAATGAACCCACAACTATATGATCAACTAATCTTCAAAAAGTAGGAAAGACTATCCAATGGTCAAAAACCAGTCTTTTCAACAAATGATGTTTGGAAAACTGGACAGCAAAAGAATAAAACTGGACCGCTTTCATAAACCAAACACAAAAGTACATTCAAAATGGATTAAACGCTTAAATGTGAGACCTGAAATTATAAAAGTTCTAGAGGAGAACACAGGAAGTAAACTTTTTGATATCAGCCATAGCAACTTCCTTCTAGATATGTCTCCTGAGGCTAAGGAAACAAAAATTAAAAATAAACTATAGGGACTTCATCAAAATAAAAAACTTCTGCACTGCAAAGGAAATCAACAAAACTAAAAGGCAACATTTGGAATGGGAGAAGATATTTGCAAATGACATACCTGATAAAAGATTAGTGTCCAAAATATGTTAAGAACTTATAAAACTCAACACCCAAAACAAATAATCCAATTTTTAAAAAGCCAGAAGACATGAATAGATATTTCTGCAAAGAAGACATACAGATGACCAAGAGGCAGATGGAAAGATCATCAACATCATTGATCATCAGGGAAATACAAATCAAAACTACAATGAGATATCAGCTTGCACCTGTCAGACTGGCTAAGATCAACAGCACAAGAAACAACAGGTGTCAGTGAGGATGTGGAGATAAAGGAACCCTCTTGCAGTTTTGGGGGGAATGTAAACTGGTGCAGCCCCTCTGGAAAACAGTATGGAGTTTCCTCACAAAGTTAAAAATGGAACTACCCTATAATCCAGCATTTGCACTACTAGGGATTTACCCAAAGGATACAAAAATACAAATTCAAAGGTTTACATGCAACCTGGTGTTTACAGTTGCATCATCTGCAATGGCCAAATTATGGAAACAGCCCAAGTTTACATTGACTGATTATATATATTTATATGATATATATATATCTAGGAATATATATTATAACCTTGGTTTGTGGCATTATTCATTCCAGAAACATGCTTCTAATCCAAAGCACTTGTATATCAAAGTGAATCTCCCCATAAGAAATAATGGAAACTCAGATGATTTGCTCTACAACCCAAAAATATTCATATAAAAATAATTACAGGGGTGCCTGGGGGGCTCAGTTGATTAAGCATCTGACTTTGGATTAGGTCATGATCTCATGATTCGTGAGTTTGAGCCCTGTATAGTGCTCTGTGCTGACAGTTCAGAGTCTCAGACTTGCTTCATATTCTGTGTCTGCCCCATCCTCTCAAAAATAAACGTTTAAAAATTTTAAAAATGATAATACTGTAATATAATATAAAATAATAGAAAATACAAAATACAAAGAAAAATATACAAATTAACCTGCACTTACCTTTGAAAACCTTTGTGGCTGGTGTGAGGGAGACAAGAGAGAGAGGAAGGTTATTGTGTAGGAGGACTTTTACTATCAATAAAGGAATCACTGCTATCTATTGGCTCAGAGGAATCTTTTTCTGCATGGGGGCCATGGATGTTGACTACAGTATAGTCCTTAAGGTAGCTGACAATAAGGCAGTAGAGCAAAGAGTCTATATCTGCAGGAAGCCTGACCTAGAATGAAACAAAACATTCCTAAGCTTACTCTTGTATGGAAAAGCAAAGGACTGCCCACCGGTGATTTGAAGCGACAAGAAAAACCCACTAGTGCCCATTGTGGGCACCCTCCAACGTTCTGAAAAATTACCAATTCCTGCCAAACACGGTGGCCTGAAACCAAGCATTTGAGCATAGGAAATGATCACCCACAATCCCAGAATGAGAGAGAGAAAGGGAGAGAGAGGGAAAGAGAGAAGAACCGTTGGCTCAGTTGTAATCATGTGATGTTTGGCATCAGATGCTATTTGTGTTTCAAGACATTGCTTATTTATCAAGTGAAAATTTATTAGAAATATTTGCTTATCTTGTGGAACACTCACAGAACAAGTTACTGACAATGCAAGGTTTTACTGTATATCTACATATATATAAAAGGATTATGTATATATTATATATATAATGGAATATTACTCAGCCATAAAAAAGAATGAAATCTTACCATTTGCAATGACATGGATGGAGCTAGAGAGTATTGTGCTAAGTGAAATAAGTCAGAGAAAGACAAACACCATTATGATTTCACTCATATGTGGAATTTAAGAAAACAAACTGTTGAACAATGTGAAAAAAAGGGGGGGGGCAAACCAAGAAACTGATAGAAAGAACAAACTTATGGTTACCAGAGGGGTAGTTATAGGAGGATGGTTTAAAGAGGTGATGGGGATTAGGAGAGCACTTGTTGTTATCAGCACTGTGTTTTGTATGGAAGTGGTAAATCACTATATTGTATACCTAAAACTAATACTATACTGCCTGTTAACTAACTGGAATTGAAACAAAAACTAAAACAAAAAACAAAAAGTCAAAAGATTTTACATAGCAAAGGAAACCATCAATGAGATAAAAATACAATATACTAAAAAGGAAAAGGTATTTGCAAATGCTACATTAACAAGGAGTTAATATCCAAAATACATAAAGAACGTATACAATTCAACACTAAAAATACAAGTTGATTAAAAGTAGGCAGAGGGCCTAAATAGACATTTTTCCAAAGAATACATATAGGTGACCAAGAGATACATGGAAAGATGCTCAACATCACTAATCAAGAAAATGCAACTCTAACCCACAATGAGATATATCACCTCGAACTTATCAAAATGGCTAGTATCAAAAAGACAAGAAATAACAAATATTGGTGAGGAGGTGGATAAGAGTGGACCCTTGTGTAATGCTGGTAAGAATGCATATTGGTGCAATACCTGTGGAAAATGTTATGTAGGGTCCTCAGAGGAAAAAAAAAACACAAAAATAGTATTATACGGTCCCATAATTCTGGGTATTTACCCAAAGAAAATGAAAAAATTAATATAGGAAAAGATATGCACTCCTGTGTTTAATGCAGCATTATTTATAATAGCCCAGATATGGAAGCATCCTTAATGTCCACTGATAGATGAATAGATGAAGAAGATGGAGTTTGTTTCCACAGATTATCAGACAGTCTACTGAGAAATGCACTTTGAAAAATGAATAAATTGAAGATCGGAGAGATTAATTTTCCTTAGTTTATTATACTTCAGATTGTAACTCAGAAGCTGAGTTAGTTCGTGTGGCCCATGATTCAAATCATTGTGACTTAGCCAAAATTTTGGAACATTAGACATTACCTTGCTAGTCACCTCATATCAGATAAAAGGAATGTGGAGTTTTGCCATTGAAATAAAGACAGGAAGGAATATTTTAGTAAAAAGAATGGTGCCTGTGTTCCCAGTGATGACAGAAGAAGAATATGAGCTATTAGCAAATAGTAATAATATAGAGATTTTATTCCCTGTAGGAGTAAAGATGTAAGGTCAAAATGGTAAGAATGCGTTTGATAAGGTACAGGTAGAATTTTTTAAAGTGGCAAAATATTGTGGTTACTTTCAGTCATATGAAGTTGTTTTATTTAGCCTACAGTGCAGAATTTGAACAAATGATATTCTATACATCATTATTTTCTTAAAATTTTTGAGAGTGTGCATGTGCATGAAAGCGGGATAGGGAAAGAGGAGGAGAGAGGGAAGGAGGGAGAGTGAGAGTGAGAGTGAGAGTGAGAGAGAGAGAGAGAGAGAGAGAGAGAGAATCCCAATCAGTTTCCACACCCAGCCATAGCTCAACACAGGACTTCATCCCATGACCCTGGGATCAAGACCTGAGCAAAAATTAAGAGCTGGACACTTCACCGACTAGGCCACCTATGTGCTCCTGTATATTATTTTTTTTTACTTTGAATACATATTAATATCTCTTTTATAGTTTTTTTTAAAAATGTGACTTAAATATTCAATATAGTCTCCATAGTTAATAAAATGCAAATGCTAGAAAAGAACAGATTTTAATGCTCTAGTAGCAGAGTAATAAAAAACATCAGAGTCCTAGTGCATATTCTCATTTTATAAAGACATTCATCTATGTTATGAGTTTTTAAATGGCCAATCATTTTTATGTGTAATGTCACAATATTTTTCATCTAAGAAATATATATAACTTTCCTTGACTATTTAAATACCTTCTGAGAAGTTCATAAAAGCACTTTGAGAAAAATTATAATTTTATTTCAATATGTATGAGGCTGTCATTCATTGTTCCAGAAAAGGAGTTATGCTCTTTCCTACTCTATATAAAGTACATAGGCATTTATCTTAACTCATAAAGGCAGTTAGAATAAATGAAAGATTCCCAAATACTAACCTCCACAAAATCAGAGAGGAGTTATCTAAAAGTTGATTGTAAAGAACTGAAAGAATATTGATAAAGAAAACAATATTTACTAACCTAATGTTTATATGACAATAGCCTGTGCTACAAACATCGAGATTCTCACATTGCACAATATTCCCACCCAAAATATTTTTGGAACTTTTATGTACAAAGGTGCCAATAGATTTGTTTTTAGCAGACTATTTGAAGTAGTCACTGTAGATTTTAAATGAATATACGTGGACTGTGCTTTTGGCCTGTATCTGACTTACAATTTATTTGCACAATTATTACCTTTGTTCAGTTCTAAATTCCGGGCCATAAATTAAGCACACCGTACAGATCTCATTGAAGAACTCTACTTGTACCTCAAGAAAATTAACAGTGTAATATTATGCCAAATATCGTTTTAAAAATTCTTTTGGGCTCTTAGTAGCGCACTTTCATCTGTTCCATGTCAGAGACAGCAACACTTAGAAAGTTCCATCATCCATCCTTTGTCCATGATTTTTCCTTCACAGGAATGGTACAAAAATTATTACACATGCCAGAGCACTGACTCTACTTATCCTTACACTTACTGGGCATAAAAACTGTGGTAAACCAAGATGGTGTTGCAAATGGAATCTCTCTGTGTATATATGCGTGTATGTGTGTGTATGTTTTTCCACGTATATGAGTATGTATAAGTACATACACAAGAATGCACTTAGGTCTACCTCTAGTGGGAGGGTCAGGAGACATACTTGAAATTTGGATAGCACTCTTTTCTGCAACTTATTGCAAGTTTTGTTCTTCACATATTTGTTTTACTATACCCACTGATTTATCCATTTAGTTAATAAATGTATTCTTACTACTTGTGCCAGGTTTTCTAATTCCCCTTTTCTTATGTGGATGTCAGGACAAAGAACAGGGGAGGGCCTAAAAAAGTTAGACATGCCCCATTGGTGAATGTGGCATTGTGATAAATAGCAAAAGATATTTACTTTCCGTGATAATGATACCAGAGTTAGGGAAGAAACACCTACCTATTCATGAAGGAAATGAGGCTAAGAAAATGTTTAAAAGGATACAGTATAAATCAAAGAAAATGGTATAGAAATGTACAAAGAGTGAAGATGTGAAGGTAGTTTCCAGAGCCCATGTCTACTTAACCTGCACATTTATGGATATGTTATGAACATTTTAAAAAGTCAGATTAGAAAGTTTGGCTTCTAACTTTAGGGAAATATACCCATTCCTGAAAAAACACAAGCTACCACATCTAAAAAGGAAATAATTTTAATAGCCCTATACTATCTAGGAACTTAAATTAATTTTAAAAAGTATAAAAAAACCTAATCTCCAGGCACATAGGGTTTCACTGGAAAATTTTACCAAATCTTAAAGAAACCATTGTTAAGTCCCTATGTTTTTGGTGGCTTGTTCCATTGTATCATATAACTAAAACCAATGACATCACAGTCCTCCCCTTTTATGTCAGTATTGGTAGGTCATTCTTTTTGCTTTTTGATACCGTTCTCATGGAAATTCTACTGTTTCCTTTAACTGTAGTGTTGAATCCATTTTCTAGAATAAAAAGCTATACTTGGGGAAAAAAAAGAAAGTTTGGCTTCTAACACAGATACTTAGAGATATAAAAATAAACATCTGTATACTCCAACTTCGGTGGAATGTCTCTGGTTGACAAGGACAGAAAAATAATTAAAATAATCATGGCTAAGTATAATGGAGAAGGGAAGAAAATGGAGAGTATACTTCTAATCAGTGATAGAGAAGAAAATGATGGAAAACATAAGAATTTAGAAGAAGTAAATACTGAGACTATTTCCGATTTGAAAAAGGTACAGTTACAGTTTTTCTATGGAATATTTAGGTTTAATTAATTTATGGCACAGAAGTTAGAGCTGAACCATAGGTAATAAGTGGCCCAGGCACTGAAATCACAACAAATTCCAAGGAGAATATTACCAGAAATCCACACTTAGGCATATTATAATAAACTGAAAAACAACAAAGACCAGCATGAAACAAAGTAAGCTTACATAAACCAAATTAAAATTCAACCTGTAGTTGGTTCCTAATGTCAACCATGGATGTTCAGAAGACAATAGATTAATATCTTGGAGTTATTTTGAGACGAAAAGTATGGCAAAGATTTTATATGTAATTAAATAATCTTTTGCAAATAGAATAGCACTGACTTTTTCCAATAAACAAAAACTGGAAGATTTTGTCACAAATTCACCCTTATGAAAGGAAGTGGTAAATGGTGTGCCTTAAGAAGAGAGACAATGAATGCAAAATGAAAATCTGAGATGCAAGAAGGAATGATAAGCAAGGTAAATGAGAAATACCTGTCTAAATCTAAATAAACATTGACTATGTTAAATAATTGTACCTAATTTGAAAGATTATAAACACAGACTGTTACACAAAGTAAGATGTAAATTAGAAGGACTTGACTGGAATTAGAGCATTATCAGGCCATAATATTCTGGAAGAAGGTAAACACATTAGATATTTCTAATTTTTAACAATAGTAACATTAGATATTGTTAATTTTTTTTTTTTTTTTTAGGAAATTACCTCTATGGTGGGAATTCAGTTGCTTTAGTTTTTCCTCTTTTTAAGTTTCATTTATTTTGAGAGAGAGAGAGCGCACAAGCGGGGCAGGAGCAAACAGAAAGGGAGAGAGAGAGAGTACACAGGGGAGGGGCAGAAAGAGAGGGAGAGAGAAAATCCCAAGCAGGCTCCGAACTATCAGGGCATAGCCTCGATCTCACAAACTGCAAGATCATGACCTGAGCAGAAACCAACTGAATGACCCAGGAATCCCAAGTGCATTCCTTGCTGTTAGCACAGAGCCTGGACTTGGGGCTCAAACCCACTGTGAGATCATGACCTAAGCAGAAATCAAGAGGCAGACACTTGAGTGAGCCACCCAGGTGCCCCAGATATTGTTAAATTTTTAAATGCAGTGAAAAGTAGAATAAGTGGAAGGTAGTAAATAAATAAAAAATGAAATATATATTAGTAATTGTAATACAGAAAAATTAACATAGACAACGAGAGAAGGAGTAATAAGAAATAATTTTGGGGGTACCCGGGTGGCTCACTCAGTTAAGCATCTGACTCTTGGTCTCCGCTCAGGTCATGATCTCATGGTTTGTGAGTTTGAGCCCTGCCTGGGGCTCTGTGCTCACTGCTCAAAGCCTCCTTCAGAGCCTCTGTCTCCCTCTTTCTTGCCCTCTCCTGTACACACGCTCTCTCACAAAAATAAATAAACATTAAAAAAAATTTTAAACAAATAATTTTGATTGATATGGTTAAATAACAACAACAACAACAAACAACCTTCCAGGTGATTTGGAACCAAGTATGTATCAAGACTGTGTGCTTAATATAGTGTATACTAGAGATGTGAAAATGTTTTAAATGCAAAATGGCACCTTTGTATTTAGAATAATCACATCAGATACACTTTAAACTTCGAGGTAATTTGACAATGTCAGATTACTATAAAGTTAGAAGAAACCTGTATTAAAAAAATTTTTAGGGGTGCCTGGGTGGCTCAGTCAGTTAAGTGTCAGACTTCAGCTCCGGTCATGATCTCACCGTCTGTGAGTTCAAGCCCCGTGTCAGGCTCTGTGCCCACAGCTCAGAGCCTGGAGCCTGTTTCGGATTCTGTGTCTCCCACTCTCTCTGACCCTCCCCCGTTCATGCTCTGTCTCTGTCTCAAAAAAATAAATAAACGTTAAAAAAATTTTTAGAAGAAAAAAATCTTTAAAAAATGAAAACCGAGCACCTGGGTGGCTCGGTTGGTTGAGCATCCGACTTCAGCTCATCATGATCTCATGGTTCCTGAGTATGAGCCCCACGTTAGGCTCTCTGCTGTCAGCGCAGAGCCTGCTTTGGATCCTCTGTTCCTGCCTCCCTCTCAAAAACAAATATACATTTAAAAAATGAAAATTAAATGACCAAATAAAAAAAGGGAAAAATTTAGATTTAAAGGATAACTCTGGGTATGGAATCAGGGAGAAGCACTCATGGAGCTTCTGTGACATGCGTACTTGGGAACGTAATGCATTAGTCATTGTACCATTAGCTTCTTGAGCTCTTAATACTACATAAAAGGAAAACTGCCAGTGAGTAAATAACAGAATGAAATTCCCCTAGAAAGTGTCTTTAATTTTTTTTTTGACATCAATTGCAATAACCACAAAGTCAAAGTTGAAACTACTGACTATGTTATTTAAAAATAATCTGACTTTCCTTTTCAAATAACAATTTTATAGTTCTGACATATTGAAGCTTATTAAAATCTTGAGTGCTTTACTAGTTACTTTCAAAACACGTGTTCATATACTGTATGAAAAGGTAAAATTATGTCCATCCTAGCAGTTAGTATATGAACACAATGTTTATTGCTACAGTAAAACATGGGAATCATTGATGTATTTAAACTTAAGATCAATTTCCAATATCTGTTTAATGGACAGCTCCATACACATAGAAAATAACCTCAAGGTTCATATATCTCATAAATATACATATAACTATACATACATGCATATACACATTGTTTAAATAACTAGGTGGGACCTGATTTTTTCTTCATCAACTGCAATTATTCCATAGAATGCTACAAGAGGAAAGAATACACTCCGTTTTGTACTGCTTTATTTTTTAAACAAAATTTAACTAATTTTATAAAGATCTCTTTCTACTTTTAAGATTAAGGAGTGCTTTCCTTTCATCTCTAAGCATAGGTTTCAAATGGTTCCATATATTTGATAGAGGTCAGTATAGACTCCAAGATATTTTTAGCATGGAGGAGAACTCACTATTTCAAATATTTTGCTCAAGAATATATTTTGATATTAGGCATACAAAATCATTGTTACTATGATACTCTCTTATATTTATAAAGACTAAAAATATATCTATAAATTATAATGAAGTACCAACAATGACTAAATTATTATCTGTTGCATATATTGAATGAAAAACATTATTTTATTTTAATTGGATTTGCTTTAATTACTACATTGCAGGTGTGACACTGTAGGGAAGATAGTCTCTGCACAGTTAAGACATTTAAACAAATTTTATTGAAACTTGAAGTCTGGGCGAAAAACATGTTTTGAAAGGTAATTTATGACTAATTAGATAGAGAGAGCCCCAGAGAGATTTACTTCCTGAGGTGCATATTTACATTTCAAGGTAGGCTGAAACCTGGGACCTTGAAGACATTCTGGGTTGTAAATCTGGTGACAACAGACTTATTTATCTTTCCCCTGGAGAGATTTATTTATATTCCATGGAGTTAGAGTAAGATGCCAGGATCTTCCCCATTATATTTCCAAGGAGACTGTTTCCGGATGGGAGTAATACATCATGCAAGTAAGTGACTGGATTCATTTTCTTTGGGGTTCCTTACCAGCAATATTTTTTTTTTATTTTTTTTAACGTTTATTTATTTTTGAGACAGAGAGAGACAGAGCATGAATGGGGGAGGGTCAGAGAGAGGGAGACACAGAATCTGAAATAGGATCCAGGCTCTGAGCTGTCAGCACAGAGCCTGATGCAGGGCTCGAACTCACAGACCGCAAGATCATGACCTGAGTCGAAGTCGGCAGCTTAACCGACTGAGCCACCCAGGCGCCCCTCTTACCAGCAATATAGATTGCACATGTGTTGCATGACATTTGTGTCCTATTGCATCATCTCACGTGTGGGAATTATGAAACAGGAAATCAATAGTTATTGTTTTATATTTGCTCTAGGAACTTATGTGAATATTCAAGATAACGTTAATAATATAGATTTGAAAAACTTAATAGGTGAATTTGAATAATAATATGCATGTAGATTAGCTCATTAAGAATGTTTTCCTCATTAAAAATTCATATATTGAGTCATATACCTAAATTTTTTCAGGGGTAAGAATCCTGCTAATGAAGTACCTATACGCACATTCTAAGTTGGGAGACCATTGAATAGACTTATATATTGCTCTTTTTTCCAGCTTTATTAAGATATAACTGATAGTTATATATTCTTTATTATTGCAGAACTTTTAGTATATTAGCGTGCAGTGTGATTTAAGAAAGAAGGCACAATCGGGTGCCTGAGTGGGCCAGTCGGTTGAGCATCTGACTTCACCTCAGGTCATGATCTCGCAGTTTGTGAGTTCGAGTCCCACATCAGGCTCTGCGCTGATGGCTCGGAGCCTGGAGCCTGCTTCAGATTCTGTGTCTCGCTCTCTCTCTGCCCCTCCCCTGCTCATGCTCTGTCTCTCTGTCTCTCAATAATAAATAAACGATGAAAATTTTTTTTAAAAAAAAGGCACTAAGTGATACAGGTTGAATATTGTTGCTTCCTGACCGTAGTTGCCTGCAAATACACTTTTCCCATAGAGTACATATTACTATCTCCCAATCTTCTGAACACTCCAGTTTGGGAATCCAGTTTACTTTACAGGGTTGGTTATGTTCATTTTCTTCCAGGCGAACTATTAGTACAGTCATTGATACCACCAAAAGGTACATGTAAGGTTTTAAAATATTTTAACCCAATTATTTCCCAGTCTTCTTGTTTCTGTCTAAAATGAAACAATCCTTAAGTTGTATATGCCTCACAATAAAGCATCAAACACAAACTAGTGAGGGAAAAGCTAAAAGAACCGCAACAAGAAATAGATGAATCCACTATCATAGTTGGCAACGGCAGCAGCCCTCTATCAGAAATGGGCAGAGCCAGCAGGCAGAAAATAAGGATAAAGTTGAACTCAAAACCCCCAGCAGTCAGCCAGATGCAACTAACCTCTGGAGCCTGCTTCATCCAATAACAGAATACACATTCTTCTCAAATTCACATGGACCATTCACTAAGATAGACCACATGCTGGACCATAAAACACACTTTAATAAACTTAAGAACATAGCAATCATACAATATTTCCTTTCAGACAACAGTGGATTAACCTAAAAAATCTCTAGAGAAAAATGTTCCTTTGAAGTAATAATATAAAGACAAGTTATCAAAATGTATAGGATGCAGTAAAAGCAATGCTTGAGGGAAACATATCAATCAATGCGTATATTAGAAAAGAAGAAAGTTAAACGTCATTAATTTAGGTTTCCAACTTTGTAAACTAGAAAAAAAAGTGCAAATGAAATTCAAAGTAAGCAAAAGGAAAAATAAGAATTAATGTAGACATTAATGAAATAAAAAAAATCAATAGGGAAAATCAAGGAAACTACAACCTGACCCTTTGAAAGATTAATAAAATTGATAAGCCTTATAAGAAATGACCCAAATTCATATCAGAAATGAAGGAGAGAATACCACTACAGATCTAATGGAAATTAAAAGATAATAAGGTAATACTGTGAGCAACTATATGCCCACATATTTGACATGGTAATAGAAAGAAATCACAAGTATCTATATCAGATAAGAATAATTCAATGTGTCTTTATTTTCAGATAATATTATCGTATATGTAGAAAACCCAGAGAAACATACAATAAAATTGATAGAACTAAAAACTGAATATATTAAGCTTTTGCGATGTTAACTGAATATATAAAAATCAATTCTATTTCAATATACTCACAAAAATCTGAAAATGAAATTCTAAAAGTAATTTATTTTGTAACAACATCAAAAAGTACACAATTCTCAAAGATAAGTTTGACAGAAATACAACTCTTATATCATAAAAATTATAAAAGTTTGCTAAAGGAAATTAAAGATTTAAATAAATAGAGATATTTCATGTTCATCGCTCAAAAGGCTGAACATTATCAAGTAGATAATTCTCTCCCAGTTGGGTTAAAATTTCAAAAAAATCCCCAAATCTTTTTTTTTTTGGTAGAAACTTACAACAGTTAAGATACAATTTATATCTTACGAAAATAATTCAAGTATATCCCCACTGCTGAAATGCAAATGATCTAGAATAGTAAGATAATTTTGAAAGAAAATAGTATAAAGGACTTATCTTACCCCAAATCAAAACAAACTATAAATCTACAGTAATCAAGACAGGGACATATTTTAATTAAAGAGTGAAACTACTCAGAGAAAGACAAATATCATATTACTTCATTCATATGAGGACTTTAAGAGACAAAACAGATGAACATAAGGAAAGGGAAACAAAAATATTATAAAAACAGGGAGGGGGACAAAACAGAAGAGACTCATAAATATGGAGAACAGACAGGGTTACTGGAGGAGGTGTGGGGGGGGGGGATGGGCTAAATGGGTAAGGAGCATTAAGGAATCTACTGCTGAAATCATTGTTGCACTATAAGCTAACTAACTTAGATGTAAATTTAAAAAAATAATATTAAAAAAAGAACATTGGAAGTCTTCAAATGAATATTTTTTTATAAAGTTGCCAAGACAAAACGAGAAAAAGATAGTTTTTTCAACAATTCTGGAAATATTGGATATTCACATGCATAATACTTAGGCAGTGGACTACATAAGTAACCGCAAAATCTAAAGTTATACAGTTTCTAGGAGAAAGCATATAAAGGAATTTTCAGGAGCTTGATTTGGGCAAAAAGTTTTTAGATACAATATCAAAAGTAAACCGCATAGGAAGAAAAAATCATACAGTTTTGATTTTATTAAAATTTTAAAAATGTGTATTGTGAAATATCCATTAAGAAAAAACAAAGCTACTGATAGGGAGAAAATACTTGAAAATAACATTTAAAAAGGACTTATGTCCTGTTTAAAGAGAATGCTTAAAACTCAAAAATATCCCAAGTATATAATGATAAAAAAATTGAATAGATATTTCACCAAATAAGATGTACACATGAGAAGATGTTAAATTTAATTTGTCATTAGAGAAATACAAATTACAGTCACCATAAGGTACTACTACACATATACTAAAATAGATGTTTAATATAAATTACAGACAATACGGGGCAAGGAAGTAGAGAAATTGGAATCATATATTGCTAGTGAAAATGTAAACAATGCAGCCAATTTGAAAGGAGGTTGGATTTTATTTTTAGTTATACATAAAATCATACATTTCAGCATTTGCACTCTTAGGAATCTATCAAAAATAAATGAGAGGCGCCTGGGTGGCTCAGTCGGCTGGGTGTCCGACTTGGGCCAGGTCATGATCTCACGGTTCATGGGTTCGAGCCCTGCCTCGGGCTCTGTGCTGACAGCTCAGAGCCTGGAGCCTGCTCTGAATTCTGTGTCTCCCTTCCTCTCTGCCCCTTCCCTACTCACGCTCTGTCTCTCTCTCTCAATAAACATTGAAAAAATTTTTTAAAAATAAATGAAAACATGCATGCTTGTAAAAGTGCATAACAGCACTATCCACAATGGTCCCACAACGAAAACAATTCAAGTGTCTCCCCACTGCTGAATGGCTAAAGAAAAGTGTGGAGTAATACTGAATATTATTTAGGATTTAAAGCAATAAGACATTGATGTATGATATAACAAGGATGAATCTCAAAAACATCATGCTAAGTCAGGAGGAAGGACGTCAGACATAACAGATAGTGTATGATTTCTTTTATATAAAATGTCTAAAAATGCACATTTAGAGAGACCAAAAGCAGATCTTTGGTTGCCTAGAAATGAAAGGTGAGGGGCGCCTGGGTGGCTCAGTTGGTTGGGCGGCCGACTTCGGCTCAGGTCACGATCTCGCGGTCCATGAGTTCGAGCCCCGCGTTGGGCTCTGGGCTGATGGCTCAGAGCCTGGAGCCTGCTTCCAATTCTGTGTCTCCCTCTCTCTCTGCCCCTCCCCTGTTCATGCTCTGTCTCTCTCTGTCTCAAAAATAAATAAACGTTAAAAAAAAAAAATTAAAAAAAAAAAAAAAAAGAAATGAAAGGTGAGAGGAGGAAATAACTCCAAATAGACACACCAGAGAAGATTCTTGGGTGATGAAAATGTTTTACAGTAGAATGTGATGCAGTTGTACAACTCTACAAATGTAATAACATCATTGGATTGTACACTTATAAGGATGAATTTCATAGTATGTTAATTATACTTCAAAAATGTTTAATTGCATTAAAGGATAACATACGGAGGAATAAATTTTAAGAGACATGAAATTACATAAAACCCACAGGTTTACAAAAGGCAAAATTAAATAAGATCTAACTAAGTATACAGTGGTCCATGTTTAAGATTCAATTTTTTTGAGATTACAATCTTTCACAAATTGATTTCTAGGTGTATGCAATCTTAATCACAATATAAGAAAGTTTTATGATGAATTTAGAAAACTGGTTTTAAAATTTTATGAGAAAACAAAGGACAATGCGTAGCCAGGAAAATAAAAAAAGAAGAAGTTGAAAAACTATAAATCCAAAGGACTTCTGCTACCTAGTTTGGCTCTAATTTTTAAAAGATTATGTTATGATGCAAAAATAGACATATGGATAAATGGAGAATACAGACTCCATAAATAGTTCCATATTCATATTAACAATTGAATTTCAATAGAAGTTCCATAGTAATTTAATGGAGGAAATATAGAATTAAAAATACATATTTGATGCTATATAAAGTAGGCATTTGTATGGACATAAAAGTACTTCATTTTTCCAAATGGTATGCAAAAGTTAACTTCAAATGAGTTATATACCTAAATAAAACACAAGCTAAATTTGTTAATTTTTAAGAAGCTAGTGGGCAAAAATCTTAGTGACATTGGGTTAGGCAAAGTTGTGTTATACTGGACACAAAAACAATGATCTGTAAAATTATCTATAAAAGTAATTTTATCAAAGGAATAAATGCTTTCTTTTTAAAAGAAAAATCTAAGAAAATGAAAAAGCACACTTAATACCAGTGAAAATCATCTGCAAAGCATAGACATAAAACTGCTATACTCAGAGTATAAAGATATCTTACAATTCATTAATAAAATAGCAGAAAATTTGGAAAAAATGGCATCATACTTGAACACAGATTTCAAAAATGAAAATACATTAGTCAGGTGAAAAGAGTTTCAACGGTTCTTGTCATCAGTGAAGTACAAATTAACAACACCTCACGCCCACCAACATGACTCAAATCTAAATGCCTGGCAATACCAAGTGCTGCTGAGGTTGTGTGGCAGACATATCTCCCAACCACTGTAGCGACAGTAGTCCAGTCACTTTGCAAATAAAGTACTAGTGTCTCGAAAGGTGACATGCATTTACCATGTGACCTGGCAATCTCCTACTATGTCTTGATCCTAAACGAATGAAAACGTTTGCGAAGATTTACACCTGAATATTCCAGAACAATTTTACTCAAAAATAGCAAATGATCTGAATGTCCGCCAACCAATGGAGAGAGAGACACAAATCACAAACTATTATTCAACAATAAAAATGAACACAGCAGTCATGCACACAACAACATGGATGAGTCTCAAAAGCATGCTGAATGAAAGAAATCAAATATTTATATGAAATGTTAAACAAGCAGAACTAAAGGTATAGGAAACAGAGGAGCATTTGCCTAGAGCTAGAAATCAGGCTGGATTGACTCAAGTGGCTCATGGGCACTGTTGCAGATGAAATTGTTCTGTACCTTGGTAGTGGTGGAGAGGTTATATCACTGTATGTAATCACCAATAATCATCAGATTGTTCTCCCAAAGAAATTCATTCATTATACTTTAATATGCCTTTATATATACTATACTATACTATTTATTATTATATACTATATTATACATACACTATATGATTACATATTATATATGATACTATATACTATTATATACTACAATATGCCTTATACTTTAATACCTTACTAAGGCTATTTAAAAATTATGGCACAAATCTACAGTGTTTTTTAATGTTTTTATTTATTTTTCAGAGAGAAAGAGGAGGATAGAGAGCACGTGCAAGCGGGGGAGGGGCAGAGAGAGACGGGGGACAGAGGATCCAAGGCGGGCTCTGTACTGACAGCAGAGAGCCCAATGTGGGGCTTGAACTCACAAACCACAAGAACATGACCTGAGCCCAAGTTGGACGCTCAACTGACTTGAGACACCCAGGTACCCCCACAATGATACAGTTTTAAAGCTAGAATATCATAGTATTTTTTTAAACTAAACTACAAAAAACAAGAGAAAATAATGAATAGTAATTGGTATTAGTTAATAGAGTGGATTAATATCTTTATTCTCCCAGGGGAAGATTTTGAAGAATTTATAATACTTAACTGAAAGAATACATAAATATGAAAATGTCATGATTTTCAGGAAATCTACAGTTAAGTAACTACACAAATTTATAGTCCAAATCAAAATATCTTCAAGAATAACAAGGGACAAATTTAATAATTATATTGGGACAGATGTAAATTGATATTTCATTGGTTACTGGAATGCCTATGTTCACTTTAACCAGGGAAGAAAAAGTATTTTTTCGGAATTTGGGTATGAATTTTTTCTCTAGAAGTAGACTGTTCTTACTTGCTTGTCTGTGACCTACATTAAAATGTCATTTTGTCTTTATGTTTATTTTCATTAAGAGAAAACATTCAAAGAATACAGCATCATTTAGTGTATATCTTTTCATTCAAACACAATAAGTACAGCTATAATTACACTATTAAAAATATTAGAAAAACTTTTTTCTAGATACATGATGCCTAAGTTATTTAACTGACATCCTCTAATAAGCACAACACTTGGATTTGCATCTGGGTCCTAGATACTGACATATTTTTCTGATATTCAGGATTCATTTGAAGTAGAAAAAGTATTTTAATGTAAGAGGAAAAGATGATTTCTCACTAAGTTAGAAAATTAATGCATGACTTTGTAAGTGTATGTTTATAGCTGGATTATAGGGTGTATGCTCTTTAATATTTTTCTTCCCAATTTCATAGTGTTATTTTTATTTTTATTTATTGTTTTTTTTTTAATTTTTTTAGTGTTTATTTATTTTTGAGAGAGAGAGAAGTGTGAGCAGGGAAAGGGCAAAGAGAGGGGAGACACAGAATCTGAAGCATGCTCCAGGCTCTGAGCTGTCAGCACAGAGCCCGACACAGGGCTCAAACCCACAAATTGTGAGATAATGACCTGAGCCAAAGTCAGGTGCTTAACCGACTGAGCCACCCAGGCACCCCCATACTGTTTTTTATAAAGGGGCTTCTTTGAATACACATACACACACATACAGAGCAAAAGAAATACGTGTTTTATATGGAAGTTTAAATTAAGGTAAATGTAATTTTATAATAAATTTTTATATTTAATCTGTGATTTTAATATGAAAGTATTATACCATATGGTTTACATCTGGAGGATATAGAAAGTGTTTTTTTTTGTTGTTTTTTAGATATGATATTTGGATGCAATTGAACAGGAGAGATATTTCTAAATGATTATGAAAATTACAGAGTAGATGGGGGAATGGATAACAAAGGTAATGAGGATTATAGACTAATATATAGAATAATGTATACTATTGTTGAATCACTATATTTTACACCTGAAACTAGTATAACACTGTATATATTATACTGGAATTAAACTATACTGTAATTAAAATGAAACAGTTAATAAAAAAAATATTGAATAAATAGCTTCAAGAATTAAAGTGTTGTATAATAATAGAATAATACCCTTAAGTATTTGGACTTGTATATAAAAAAAAACCAGAATATTAATTATTTGATAGAAGATTTTAATTAAAATTTGCCACCTGGGACCTGTCCCCATTTTTATACTAAGAGTTGTCTCTTTACTAATCCTTGACTTGCTTGTAGGTTTCTGGGACAATGAACATATTTTGAAAACATCAAACTATGAAATATTCCCAGATATTTACCAAAAGGGAGAATGAGATTTTTTAAAACATTTTTAAACTGGATAAAGTACATTCATTCAAATAAGCATTTGTTAAACTATGTGATGCTCAACATTGCACTAGAAATTCCTGTGTTCTATGAAAATTCTCCCTTACATAATTTTTTTTCTATAGCCTGGAACAATTTTTCATTATATACACTAGATTACAGTTATTTTTCCAGTCACTTTACTACTATTTTATTTGTTTTATTTAATGGTGTTTCCAGGACACTAGATGTCAATTGAAGAACACCTTTATGAAAGCTAGACTAGTACACTGATAACGTGTTCGTCCATCATAGGTAAGTTTTTAGAAATCAGAACAAACTTACTAAGTTTTTCATAATTGGGCAACCTATTTCCTCGGCCACCTGATTCTTTACCAAGGGACTCTTTCAAATGCAAAGATGTCCACAGAATTTGTGTTCCTCTGGAACTCGTAGGAAGATTAAAAAATTACTGGTATTTTCAGTTCAGCTCCAGTTATTATTCAACCACCGGAGAGTTACATAGACCTTGATTCAGAAAAGGTAGATAAAGAGATATGAAACTCAGGGTGGAGGAGCCAAGATGGCAGAACAGCACGGAAGCTTTTTGTGTGTCTTGCGTCCATGAAATACAGCCAGACCAACACTAAACCATCCTACACACCTAGAAAACTGGAGGATTAACACAACACTCTGCACAACCTGAATCACAGAATTCAGCAGGTACGTGGCGCAGAGACATGAACTTAGGGAGTGAGAAGCCCCAAAAGGTAGGGAAGCGCTTTTGCGGGCTGAGAGAGAACGGAGCCTGGGGGCGGGGGGAGAATACAGGAAAAGCACTCCTCCCCAAAAGCAGCTGGAGAGAAAGTGGAACATTGGAAACAGCCACAGGGACTAAACAAAAAAGGGAGAAAGGAGAAAGGAGAGGGTTTAAATTCCATTAAGACTGTTAAGCAAGGGGAGCGCAAAGGCTGAAACTCCACAGCTCGATACCTGGTGGTGCTCTGGTGGGAAGGGCAAATCCCCAGGAACAGAGTGGGGTCCAGGACATTCTCGGGCCACATGGGGAAAAGCAGTTCCACGGCTGGAAGGACATTTGGTAGAGACTGTTGAAGCCACCTGGTCCCAGCAGACCCCAGAAGGCAGCCACATTCGCTGGTGCTGGGGCAAGGTCATTGAGGGTGAAGCCTAGTGCCAGATGTGGCTTGTGATTTTCCATAATCCCTGAAATGCTGCTGCTACACTGTCTCGTGAATTTTTTCTGGGGCAGGCTGGCACCCGGCCTCAGTCTTGGGGCACTGGCAGCAGCAGGGTCCAGCAAGCGTTCCTGGGTGCAGCCAACATTCGGCCATTGCTCTTGTGGCCACTGCTTGGTGAGACCCTCCTGCAGAGGGGTGGAATGGGTCAAAGCCGCAGTCCTTCAGAGGTAAGGGGTCGGGGAAAACAGCCACACCTGAGTCAAAACTTGGGCGAGAGTTACTGCCTGGGGCCTGGTCACAGAGAGTGGAAAAGCGGGGAGTGGATGAGAGCTGAAGAGAGAGCACCTGTGCTCGATTGCTGATCCGGGAGAACAGACTGGGTAGCTGAGCAGCGTCATTTTCACCACTCCCGCGCATGCACATACACACCTACAAGCTCCACAACCATCCACCCCAGTAGGATAGCAGTGCCACCTAGTGGAGAGAGGAGCTGTTACACTGAGCCCCGCCCAACTGGGCCAACTTTGCTCTTCAACACAAGTCTCACCACCGGCTTAGTTTAGGGACTATACAATGCTACATAGATTGACTTCTAGGGGAAAACAAAGCAATTTCAGTCCTACTTCAATCTGTTAGTAGGTTCATCTACTCAGTTTTCTTTCTTTGTTTTTCTTTTTTCTTTTTCTCTTTTTTATTCTTGTTCGTGAATACAGAAAGAGAAAAAAATCATTTTTATTTTCAATTTTTAATAAAAATATCTTTAATTTTTATCACTATGTTTTTTACTTTTGTGTAATTTTTTTCAAATTCTACTTTACTTCCATCATTTTATTTTAGTCTACTTCAGTGTATTCACCTTTTCAAATTTTCAATTTCCTTTTTTTTTCTTTCTTTCTTTTGTTCTCTTTTCCATTTCTTTTTTTTTCTTGAATGCAGAAAGAGAAAAACTTCATTTTTACTTTCAATTTTTATTAAAAATATTTTTATTTAATTTTTATTACTATATTTTTTGTTTTTCTGTAAATTTTTTTCAAATTCTATTTTGCTTCCATCATTTTATTTAAGTGTAGTACAGTGTATTCACTTTTTCAAATTTTCAAATGATTTCTTTTTTTCTCTTTACCTTTTTTCTTTTTCCTTTCTTTTTTCTTAAATACAGAAAACGAAAAAAATTCATATATATTTTTAATTTTTATCAATAATATTTTTCTTTATTTTTTTCTACTATATTCTTTATTTTTGTGTATATTTTTTCAAATTCTATTTTACCTCATCATCTCATTTTAGTCTACTTCAGTGTATTCACTTTTTCAAATTCTCAAATGATTTCCTTTTTTTTTCTCCCCCCCACCTTTTTTTTTCTCTAATCTGTCAAACCACTTTCAATACCCATACCAAAACACACCTAGGATCTACATCATCTATTCAATTTGTGTGTGTGTATGCGTGTTTAAGTTCTAATTTTAATATTTTTTTAATTTTAATTTTTTAGTTTCAATTTTTGTACCTCATTAATTTATTTTCTCCCTTCAAAATGACCAAATGAAGGAATGCACCCCAAAAGAAAGAGCACGAAGAAACCACAGCCAGGGATTTAACCAACACAGATACAAGCGAGATGTCTGAACCAGAATTTAGAATCACAATAATAAGAATACTAGCTGGAGTCAAAAATAGATTAGAATCCCTTTCTGCAGAGATAAAAGAAGTAAAAAATAGCCAGAATGAAATTAAAAATGTTATAACTGAGCTGTAATCACGGATGGATGCAGCGGCGGCAAGGATGGATGAGGCAGAACAGAGAATCAGCGATATAGAGGACAAACTGATAGAGAATAACAGAGCAGAAAAAAATAGGGAGATTAAAGCAAAAGAGCACAATTTAAGAATTGGAGAAATCAGTGACTCATTAAAAAGGAACAACATCAGAATCATAGGGGTCCCAGAAGAGGAAGACAGAAAAATAGGGGTAGAAAGTTTATGTGAACAAATCATAGCAGAAAACTTTCCTAACCTGGGGAAAGACACAGACATCAAAATCCAGGAAGCACAGAGGACTCCCATTAGATTCAACAAAAAACAACCATCAACAAGGCATATCATAGTCAAATTCACAAAATACTCAGGCAAAGAGAGAAACATGAAAGCACCAAGGGAAAAAAGTCCTTAACCTACCAGGGAAGACCGATCAGGTTTGCAGCAGACCTATCCACAGAAACTTAGCAGGCCAGAAATGAGTGGCAGGATATATTCAGTGTGCTGAATCAGAAAAATATGCAGCCAAGAATTCTTTATCCAGCAAGGCTGGCATTCAAAATAGAAGGAGAGATAAAAAGTTTCCCAGACAAACAAAAATTAAAGGAGTTTGTGACCACTAAACCAACCCTGCAAAAATTTTTAAGGGGGACTTTCTGAGGGGAGAAAAGATGAAAAAAAAAATATATATATATGTTTTCAATCAAAACAAACAAATATATGTGTGTGTGTGTGTGTGTGTGTGTGTGTGTGTGTGTGTGTGTCTTTCAGTACTCACTCTTAGCGTCAATGGACTCAATGCTCCAATCAAAAGACATAGGATAACTTAATGGATAAGAAAACAAAATCCATCTATATGCTGTTTACAAGAGACACACTTTAGACCTAAAGACACCTTCAAATTGAAAATCAGGGGAGGGAGAAACATCTATCATGCTAATGGTCAACAAAAGAAAGCTGGAGTAGCCATACATATATCAGACAATCTAGCCTTTAAAGTAGACTGTATCAAGAGATGCAGAAGGGCATTATATCATAATCAAGGGGTGTATAGACCAAGAAGACCTAACAATTGTAAACATTTATGCACCAAATGTGGGGCACCCAAATATATAAATCAATGAATCACACACATAAAGATAGTAATACCATAATAGTAGGAGACTTCAACACCCCACACACACAGCAATGGACAGATCATCCAATCAAAAAATCAACAAGGAAACAATGGCTTTGAATGACACACTGGGCCAGATGGATTTAACAGATATATTCAGAACACTTCATCCTAAGGCAGCAGAATATACATTCTTCTCCAGTGCACATGGAACGTTCTCCAGAATAGACCACATACTGGGACACAAATCAGCCTTCAGCAAGTACAAAATGATCAAGATCATACCTTGCATATTTTCAGACCAGGACACTTTGAAACTCGAAATCAACCACAAGAAAAAATTTGGAAAGGTAACAAACTTGGAGACTGAAAAACAGCCTACTAAAGAATGAATGGGCTAACCAAGCAGTTAAACAGGAAATTAAAAAGTATATGGAAGTCAATGAAAATGATAACACCACAACCCAAAACCACTGGGACTCAGCAAAGGCAGTCATAAGAGGAAAGTATATAGTAATCCAGGCCTTCCTAAAGAAGGAAGAAAGATCTTAGATACACAACCTAACATTATGCCTTAAGGATCTGGAAAAAGAACAGCAAATAAAACCCAAAACCAGCAGAAGACAGGAAATAACAAAGATTAGAACAGAAATTAATGCTATCAAAACAAAGAAACAAAAAAAAAAACAGAAGAGATCAATGAAACCAGAAGCTGGTTCTTTGAAAGAATTAACAAAATTGATAAACCACTAGCCAGTTTGATCAAGAAGAAAAAGGAAGGACCCAAATAAGTAAAATCAAGAATGAAAGAGGAGAGGTCACAACCAACACAGCAGAAATAAAAACAATAATAAGAGAATATTATGAGCAATTATATGCCAATAAAATGGGAAATCTGGAAGAAATGGACAAATTCCTAGGAACATATACACTACCAAAACTGAAACAGGAAGAAATAGAAAATTTGAACAGACCCATAACCAGTAAGGAAATCAATTTAGTAATCAAAAATCTGCCAAAGAACAAGAACCCAGGGCCAGATGGCTTTCCAGGGGAATACTACGAAACATTTAAGGAAGAGTTAACACCTATTCTCTTGAAACTATTCCAAAAAATAGAAATGGAAGGAAAACTTTCAAACTCTCTCTATGAAGCCAGCATTACCTTGATTCCAAAACCAGACAGAGACCCCACTATAAAGGAGAACTATAGACCAATTTCCATGATGAACATGGATGCAAAAATCCTCAAGAAGATATTAGCCAACCGGATCCAACAATACATTAAAAAGTTATTCACCACGACCAAGTGGGATTTATACCTGGGATGCAGGGCTGGTTCAATATCTGCAAAACAATTAACGTGATTCATCACATCAATAAAAGAAAGGACAAGAACCATATGATCCTCTCAATAGATACAGAAAAAAACATTTAACAAAATACAGCATCCTTTCTTAATAAAAACCCTTAAGAAAGTAGGGATAGAAAGAGCATACCTCGAGATCATAAAAGCCATATATGACCGATCCAACGATAATATCATCCATAATGGGGAAAAACTGAGAGCTTTCCCCCTAAGGTCAGGAACAAGACAGAGATGCTCACTCTCACCACGGTTATTCAACATAGCATTGGAAGTCTTAGCCTCTGCAAACAGACAACACAAAGAAATAAAAGGCATCCAAATCGGCCAGGAGGAGGTAAAACTTTCACTCTTCGCAGATTACATGATACTCTATATGGAAAACCCTAAACATTCCAGCAAGAAACTACTAGCATTGATTCATGAATTCAGCAAAGTTGCAGGATATAAAATAATGCACAGAAATCGGTTGCATTCCTATACACCAACAATGAAGAGACAGAAAGAGAAATCAAGGAATCAATCCTATTTACAGTTGCACAAAAAAACCATAAAATACCTAGGAATAAATCTAACCAAAGAGGCGAAAAATCTACACACTGAAAACTATAGAAAGCTTCTGAAAGAAATTGAAGAAGACACACAAAAAAAAGGATAAAGATTCCATGATCCAGGATAGGAAGAACAAATATTGTTAAAATGTCGATACTACCCAAAGCAACTTACATACTCAATGCAGTCTCTATCAAAGTAACACCAACATTCTTCACAGAGCTAGAACAAATAATCCTAAAATTTGTATGGAACCAGAAAAGACCCTGACTAGCCAAAGCAATCTTGATAAAGAAAACCAAAGCAGGAGGCATCATAGTCCCAGACTTCAAGCTATACTATAAAGCTGTAATCATCAAGAAATGTATGGTACTGGCACAAGAACATGCACTCTGATCAATGGAACAGAATAGAGAACCTAGAAATGGACCCACAAATGTTGGCCAACTAACCTTGGACAAAGCAGGAAAGAAAATCCAATGGAATAAACACAATCTCTTCAGCAAGTGGTGCTGGGAAAACTGGACAGTGACATGCAGAAGAATGAACCTGGACCACTTTCTTACACCAGACACACAAATAAACTCAAAGTTGATGAAAGACCTCAATTTCATCAGCGAAATACAAATCAAAACCACAATGAGATACCACCTTACACCTGTCAGAATGGCTAACATTAACAACTCAAGCAACAACAGATGTTGGTGATGATGTGGAGAAAAAGGATCTCTTTTGCATTGTTGGTGGGAATGCAAGCTGGTGCAGCCACTCTGGAAAACAGTATGGAGGTTCCTCACAAAACTAAAAATAGAACTACCCTATGACCAGCAATTGCTCTACTAGGCATTTATCCATGGGATACAGGTGTGCTGTTTCGAAGGGACACATACACCCCCATGTTTATAGCAGCACTATCAACAATAACCAAAGTATGAAAAAAAAGAGCCCAATGTCCATCGATGGATGAATGGATAAAGAAGATGTGGTATATACACACATACATACACATACATACGTAATGCAGTATTACTCAGCAATCAAAAAGAATGAAATCTTGCCATTTGCAACTGCGTGGATGGAACTAGAGGATATTATGCTAAGTGAAATTAGTCAGAGAAAGACAAAAATCGTATGACTTCACTCATATGAGGACTTTAAGAGACAAAACAGATGAACCTAAGGGAAGGGAAACAAAAATAATATAAAAACAGGGAGGGGGACAAAACAGAAGAGACTCATAAATATGGAGAACAAACTGAGGGTTGCTGGAGGGGTTGTGGGAGGGGGGATGGGCTAAATGGGTAAGGGGCATTAAGGAATCTACTCCCGAAATCATTGCTTCACTATATGCTTCACTGTATGCTAATTTGGATGTACATTTTTAAAAATAAAAAATAATAAAAGTAAAAAAAGAATATTAACCAAACTTGCAAAACAAAAAAAAGAGATATGAAAGTATGATAGGTTTTGGGTACCCTCAACTCATAACCAAAAGAAGACTCTTGACTTCCCACCCACATCACTTTACATTATGTCAAAATCCAATAGTGTGTGGTTATATAAAACCAAGTCTAGTTATATTTCCTAATATCTAGAAACAATCAAATAGTCAACTAACTAGCATATTGAAAGGATACAATGTGGGCTATGTGATATGTATAAGACAATACAAAGATGAATAAGCACTATCATTCCTCAAGGAAGACTACATTTGTAAGGAAGAAAAACCCAAACACACACACTCACACATATGTATGGAAGGTGAGACAGTGCAGTGTCATAGATACTTCCAGTTTACTGAAAACATGCAGGTCACTGTCAGCCATAGAGGAACCACAATTAAATATGTTTTATCAGATGCTTAGTTATCAGGGAAAAAGATATTTTTATAAAATCTGCTGTGATGTTCCTTCTGTCTAATAATATTATTACCATCATCATCATCACTCATGTAAAAGTAGGTACGTGTGAGTTCCACAACTTGGGTGCCTGGGTGGCTCAGTCAGTTTAACATCCGATTTCTGCTCAGGGCATGATCTCACACTTTATGAGTTCGAGCCCCGTGTTGGGCTCTGTGGTGAACTGCTCAGAGTGAGCCTGCTTCAGATTCTGGGTCTCCCTCTCTCTCTCCGCCCTTCCCCCATCTCTCTCTCTCTCTCTCTCTCTCTCTCTCTCTCAAAAGTAAATAAACATTAGAAAATATATTTAAAAATTCCAATGACAATGTGGGGAACTCTGTGGAGCCAAATCTCCAAAGAAACTGGTGAAAATGGGGAAAAAAATAAAAATCCAACCACTAAAATCTCCAGAAATGGTTCTAAGGACATATAGCAAATAAAGAAGAACTTATTCAAAATAATCTGTTAAAACCTGCTAAGAACAGTGATAATCTGAGGCATTTTAATTTTGATCCCTTTGTCCCCTCCCAGCCATTATAGGAGAAATTCTACTGCAGGATAGTGCAGCCAAGAACACAAGGCTTCTTACCCACAAAACTCCCAGTCATGGAATATGGTATATTCCTGGGAGAGGCTGGATATCAGCAATTCTCATCCTCTCACCTCACACTCTCTGTCCCATTAGTTTTTTCAGAGGCCATGTCCTGGAATACAGCTGAGAAATTGAGGGGACAGTGGCTGTAGTGCTATCATGGTCTATTGAAAATGTTGGGGTGCTGATCATTTTCTCCCTGGCCTATTTACCAGGTGGAGTTTTCACGTTAAAAAAAAAAAAAAAAGAAAAACATAAGCCAAGAAGCCCAGAGACTACCACCACCAGCCTAGTGCTCAGCTTCTAAAGAAGGGATATCATTCAGAGGGAAATGTACCCCTGCCCCCACTCCTACCTCTAGAGCCATGGCTCACAGATTTTCTCAGGGTAGAGACAGGCTATACAACACACAGAGTTCCAAAGCTCTTTCTGATGCAACAGACTTTCTTTGAAACTGTGTGATGAAGTTCATGCCCAAGGGTGCTCCCAAAAATAATGAACGCTTTTGGGGGAAAGCAATTAAGAGAAGAGTTGTGGCTTCATTACAGATACAAGCTAAACAATAGGCCAATAAGTTTACCAGAAACAACCGGGAAATAGACAACCAAGAAGAGATTTCCTGGGAGCACAACAAACCTCGAACACTGAATTCCTAAACTATCCTTGCAAAGGAACTCGAATTTAATTGAATCAGTCTGTGGGAAAATTTATGCTCCAGGGCATTGTTGAAAACAGTACAGCAGTAAGTGAACAATTAGTAGAACTTTACAGTAAAGCTGCATGTGGTCAGGGAAAGAGACAGTCCAAGGGAGCACTACTAAAGCCACTGCTGTATTGTCTGGCTGTGCACACGCCCAAGGCTGTACCCTGAGGAACAATATCAGGTACTTTACATTGTAGGGGAAATAGACTTCATTAAAATAATTCAGCCAGTCACTAAATGAAAAAATCAAAAGTACAATACAGAGGAAGGGCATTATCCAAACTTGTTCCAATATGTTAACTAAAATGCTCAGTTTTCAACAAAATATTATGGAAAGAAACAGGAAGATATGACCCACAGAGGGGGGAAATCAGGCAATGGAAAGAGGCTGGGAAATCAATCAGATATCAGTTTTAACACAAAAAGCTACATCGTACCTAAGTAGCATAATAAATACATGCAAAGAATAAAGGAAATCATGGTTAAAGAACTGAATGAAACTATGAAGACCACATTTCATCAAGTAGAAAATATATATAAAGATAGGGAAAATATATTTTTAAAAAGCCATGTGGAAATTTCAGAGTTAAAAGTTACAATAATTGAAATGAAAATTGTATTAAAGGAACTCAGCAGAATAATTAGCAAACATGGAAACATGAAGTCAGATCAACAGAGAGTATGCACTCTAAAGAGGAGGTGGGGGAAAAGGCTTAAGGAAATGTAGGATATATTAAGTCCATATTGAGCACACTCCAGGTCAATACACAAAAATCAATCACTTTCAATAAGCAATGCAAATATGAAATTAAGAATATAATTCCAATTAATATCAAAAAGGATAAAATATTTAGAAATAAATTCCTAATGAAAGAAGTATAAAACTTATTCTTTGGAAACTATAAAACATCATTGAAGTAAATTAAAGATCAAAGTTAAAAGAAATTGGTAAAGTTTATGAATTTGAAAACATAATATTGAAAATTTTAAATAACAATGATCCCCCCAAATATCTACAAATTCAATGCAATCTGTCATTTTCCCAACTGGTTTCTTTGTAGAAATTGACAAGGTGATCCTAAAAATAATCTAGACTTACCCAAGGGACCCAGAAGAGTAACAACAATCTTGAAGAACACAGTTGCATGGCACACAAGTGATTTTATTTTTTTTTAATTTTAATATGAAATTTATTGTCAAATTGGTTTCCATACAACACCCAGTGCTCGCCCCAACAGGTGCCCTCCTCAATGCCCATCACCCACCCTCTCCTCCCTCCCACCCCCCATCAACCCTCATCACACAATTGATCTTAAAAGTTAGCATAAAGCAATGGTAATCCAAACAGTGTGGTGCTAGGATAAGGAAAAATGTATAGATCAACAGAATAGGATTGAGAATCCAGAAAGAAAATTACATTTATGGTCAACTGAATTTTAACAAGTATGCCAATACAATTTGATGGGGCAATTTTAAGTTTTAATTTAAATTCCAGTTAGTTACCATACAGTGTAACATTAGTTTCAGGTAAATAATATAGTGATTCAACGATTCCATATAACACCCAGTGCTTATCATGACAAGTGCACTCCTTAATCCCCATCACCTGTTTAAACCATCTCCCCATCAATCTCCCCCCCCCACCCCCCCGGTAACCATCAGTTTGTTTTCCATAGTTAAAGTCTGTTTCTTTGTTTGCCTTTCTTTTTCTCCCTTTTGCTCATTTGTTTTATTGAAGTTCCACGTACGAGTAAGATCATATGATATTTGTCTTTCTCTGACTGATGTATTTTGCTTAGCATGATACACTCCAGCTCCATCTACGTTGTTGCAAATGGCAAGTTTTCATTCTTTTTTTTATGGCTATGACATTTGGATAGCCACATTAAGAGAAATGAAATTGGACGCCTATGTCATAACATACAAAAAAAAGTTAACTCAAAATTTATCAGAGCATAAGTTCCAAACTAAAATTATAAAACTGTTAGAAGCATCATTGGCCAATGTGCTCTTTGATATGACATGACAAGACTAAGCAATCCAAAAAATTATATTTACTTCACTGAAATAAGAAACTTTTCTGACTTAAAGGGTACTATAAAGAAAGTAAAGAGGCAACACATGAAATCCAAAAAGTATTTTCAAATCATAGCTCATAAGGGACTTGTATCTAGCGTATATAATAAACTCCTACAATTTAATATTAAAAGACAAAAAACTCAATTAGAAATGGGCAAAAGAACTGAATGGAAATCTCTATAAATAGATATGCAAATGAGAGAGACACATGAAAAGATGCTCAACATTAGTCATTAGGGAAATGCATATCAAACCACAATAAGATGTAACTTCATAGCTACTAGGATGGCTATTATAAAAAAGATAATAGCCGTTGCACAAGGATGTGGAGAAATCAAAACCATTATATACTGTAGGTGAGACTATAAAATGGTTGAGAAACCTTGGAGAATAGTCTGTCAGTAACTCAAAATGTTAAATACAGAGTGACCATGTGACCTGGTAATTCTATTCCTGATTATATACCTGAAAATGAAAACACACCGCCACAGGAACAATTTTCCATGAATGTTTGTAACAACATTACTCATAATAGCCAAGAGTTGGATACAATCAAATGCCCCACAACCAATGAATGGATCAACAAAATGTGGTATGTCCACACAATGGTATATTAGTAATAAAATGAATAAAGTAATAATACATCCTGTAACATGGATGGGACTTGAAAATATTATGCTGAGTGAAATGACTACACGTTATATGATTTTATTTATATGAAATGTGCAGATCAGGCAAATCTAAAGAGATAGAAATTAGATTAGTAGTTACCTATCATGGAAGGGGAAATCGGGATGATTAGGTGAGATAGTAAAAACTATTTCATTATTTCTGGAAAAAATATCCTGAAATTGATGCAATGATGGTTGCAAACACTGTGACTATAGTAAAACTAAACAAAATACATTACGTAACTGGGTATTATAGATTATAAATCATATCTCAATAAAGCTATTACAGAATAAAAGTAGGTAAATGGGACCTTTGCTTCAAGATATGACTATCTTTTTCAGCATCAATTTGTACTGAAAATCTCATTTTCTCTGCCACTATCAGGTATAGTTAAGAGAGTCTATTTTTTTAGACACAATTCATTTTGCCACATATTTTTAATATCTTTATAAAGGATGGAATACACTATGTAATATATGAAATGTAAGTCATACACGAATTGTTAGAACATCAAAAAGGATAAAATGTTTAATACTCCCTCAGATACTGATAACTTTTAAAAAGCATCTTATTGATAATGTTGTGGAACATCAGATAACAAGCAAAGGTTACTAGATTGAACCTTTTACAAAAATAATATAAAATAATAAAATGACTAACAGATAATTGCTTTTTAATAGTTACTTGTAAAATACTGAAATCAGAAATTGCCAATACTGGGGCGCCTGGGTGGCTCTGTTGGTTAAGCGTCCAACTGTTGATTTCAGCTCAGGTAATGATCTCATGGTTAATGGAATTGAGCCCCATGTCAGGCTTTGCTGACAGTATGGAGCCTGCTTGGGATTCTCTCTCTCCCTCTCTCTCTCTCTGCCCTTCCTCTGCTCGTGTTCCTTCTCTCAAAATAAATAAACATTTTTTTTTTTAAATAAATCAGCAATGTTGATGAAGTAGGATTCCTGAAACTGTGGTGAACTGGAGAGAATGGTGAGGTAAAATACTGTTTTCTTACTGAAGATATTAAAAGGATGGTAGGCCTGTGAACGATTGTAAATATCATATTTTAGACAAAAAGTAAATAAATCATAAAATAAAGTGATCTTTGCTGAAAGAATGAAATTTATGCAGGCTTAGGCAGTTTAGTTGAAAGAAAGTACTTAGATACATTTTATGTTTCTTGTAGTTTTCACATAAGGTGCTGTTGATGGCAATTGGGTGCTGGCATAAAAACATAACCCTCAAAACTGATAATGACAATGTTAGCAAAGATGATTGAATATGCATACATATATATATACATATATATATGTGTGTATATATATATATATATATATATACACACACACACACACACACACACACACATAAAATGCCTAAATATTTTTATAGTGGTTTTTTTTCAATTGGGTGTTTGTATTAAGTACAAATTTTGAAAAATGAATTTGTTAAATTTATTTATCAAAAGAAAAATATGTGCCATCAGGGTAATTTGGAGCTCTAAGACACCTATTCTAAATATATGGTACCATAAATTCATACTTAACAGAATTCCTACTATCATCTCTTATGTTTTATGCAATTTTGATCCCTTGAGATTAGCTTTCTAAACAATTTGCATCTTTAATATTATTAGAAAGCTTCTTTTGGTATTCTGTTAAAGAGTTCTTTTTTTTTCTCCATGTTTAATGACATCATAAATATCCTGAATGCATGAAAAAGACTCATAGCAAGCTGTTTAATTTCAAAAGTCAGGAAAATTTTTGATTAGGAAAATCAAATAAAAACTTAAAATTACTTCTATATCAATGTGATTTATTTTCTTCAATAATTAGGCAGAAAGTGTTTTAAGTGACAATAGGACAAGTGTTAGCATTTGAGTATTTTTATCTAAAGAAAGTTAACATAATCTTAAAAGCTGCTTTACATTGCCACTTTAGACCTGACTATTACCAAAATTTTACTTTCACTAAAAGTATTAAAACAGAGTCACACACTTCAAGTTGCAGAAGCCCTGTTATTGCCCATTACAGTAAATTAGTCTTTAATCATTTAAAGCTGAAATATTTACTTTCTATCATTAAATCTCCATAGATGAGTGGGTCTTAATTATTTGAATATAATTTCTTAGGGGCATGATTTTTGAAACCCATGATAATTTTAAGTTGATTTTAAGAACACTGAGAAAGAACACAAATACATGGATGCTAAATAACATGCTACTAACCAATTAACAGGTCAACCAAGAATCAAAGGAGAAATCAAAAATACATGGAGACAAAATGAAATGGAATCACAATAGTCCAAATTCTTTGAGACACAGCAAAAGCTGTTCTAAGAGGGAAGTTTATAACACAAAGACCTACCTCAAACAACAACAACAAAAAAAACCTAAATAAAAAATCTGATGTTGCACCTAAAGGAGCTACAGAAAGAAGAATGAATAAAGCCCAAAGCCTGTAGAAGGAAGGAAATAATAAAAATTAGAGTAGAAATAAATGCAATAGAGACTTTAAAAAAATAGAAAAATTCAATAAAACCAGGAGTTGGTTCTTTGAAATGGTAAACAAAATTGATAAACCTTTATCCAGACTCATCAAGAAAAAGAGAGGACTCAACTGAGTAAAATCAGAAATGAAGGAGAAGTAAAAATTGAGAGCATAGGAACATAAAGGGTTATAAAATAATATTATGAAAAGCTATATGCTAAAATAAATGGACACTCAGAAGAAATGGATAAATCCCTAGAAACATATCCTTCCAAAACTGAATCAGAAGAAATAAAAAAAATTAACATACTGATTACTAGCAATGAAATTGAATCAGTAATCAAAAGCTCCCGACAAACAAAAGTCCAGGACCAGATGACTTCACCAGATGAATGAATGAATGAATGAAAAAAGTAAAGGAAGGGAGGAAGGAAGAAGGAAAGGGAGGCAGAAAGGAGGAAGGAAAGAAAGAGAGAAAGAAAGAATAAAAAATAAAAATATAGATCACGATCTTTGATGAACACAGATGCAAAAATTCTCAACAAAATGTTAGCAAACCAAGCCTTACAATATATAAAAAAATAATTCACCACAATAAAGTGATTTTCCAGGGATCCGAGGGTTGTTCAATATTTACAAATCAATCAATGTGATATATTACATTAACAATAGGAAGGATAAAACCATATGATTATCTCAATAGATACAGAAAAAAAATTGACAAAATATAGTATCCATTCATTATAAAAACTCTCAACAAAGTTAAGAACAAAGTAGAAGAACATACCTCAACTTAATAAAGTTCCTATATGAAAAAATCCACAACTAACATCATACTGAATGTTAAAAACAAACAAACAAGCAATGAGCTCTCTAAGATTAGGAATAGATATCAAGACAAAGATATCAAAATCCCAGATTTCAAGATCTACTATGTTGACTCTTGTCAATTTCATTCACCATAGTATTAGAAGTTTTAGCTACAAAAAGCAGACTAGAAAATAAATAAAAGGCTTCCAAACTGGTAAACTGCTACTATTTGTAGATGTCACGATACTAAATTTAGAAACCCCTAAAGACTCCACCAAACACACGTATGTGCACATACACACCACCTACTAGAATTGATAAATACAGTAAAGACAAAGGACACCCAATTAATATACAGAAAGAGGTTTCATTTCTATACACTAATCATGAAATAGCAGAAAGCGAAATCGACAAAAACAATTGCGTTTACAATTGCATCAGAAAGAATAAAACACCTAGAAATAACCAAGGAGGTGAAAGACCTGTACTCCACAACCATAAAATACGGATGTAAGAAATTGAAGATAACATAAACCAATGAAAAGATATCTCATGCTTTGGAGTTGGAAGATCCAGTATTGTTAAAAATGTCCATACCACCCCCAAATCATGTACAGAATTAATGCAATTCCTATCAGAATATCAACATTTTTCACAGAACTAGAACAAATAATCCTAAGATTCGAAAGAAGAGCAAAGCTGAAGATATCACAATCCCAGATTTCAAGATCTACAATGATGCTATGGTAATCAAAATGGTATGTACTGGCACCAAAACAGGCACATAGTTATATGGAACAGAAGAGAGATCCCAGAAATAAGCCTACAATTATATGGTTAACTAATCTTTGACAAAGGAAGCAAGAATATCTGACAGGAAAAAGTCTCTTCAACAAATGGTGCTGAGAAAACTAGATAACTACATGCAAAAGAATGAAACTGGACCACTTTCTTATACTATATATCCAAGTAAATTCAAAACGGATTCAAGACCTCAAAGTGAGACCTGAAACCATAAAACTCCTAGAAGAGAGCACAGGAAGTGATTTTTTTGACATAGCCTATAAACACCTTTTTCTAAATCTTTTCTTAGGCAAGGGAGACAAAAGCAAAACTAAACTATTGGGACTACACCAAAAAACAAAACAAAACAAAACAAAAACAAAACAAAAAAAAAAACCCTTTTGCATGGGAAGGGAAAACATCAACAAAACGACAAGGCAATCTACTGAATGGGAAAAGATGTTTGCAAATGTTATATCAAACAAGGCATTTATATCCAAAATATATAAAGAACTTATGCAATTCAGCACCCAAATAACCCAAAATAATCCAATTAGAAAACGGGCAGAGGACCTGAATAGACATTTCGCCAAAGAAGACATACAGATAGCTAATAGAGGCATGAAAAGATGCTCAATATCACTCACTAATCAATAGGAAAATACAAATCAAACCACAATGTGGTATTACTTATGCCTGTAAGAATGACCAGAATCAAAAGGACAAGAGATAACCAGCATTGGAGAAAAAGGAACCCATGTACACTGTTGGTGGGAATGCAAACTGGCTCAGCCACTGTGGAAACCAGTATGAAAGTCCGTCCAAAAATGAAAAGTAGAACTACCATATGATCTAGTAATTCCACCACTGGGTATTTAACCAAAGAAAACGAAATCACTAATTTGAGAAGATATACACACCCCTATGCTTGTTTTAGCATTATTTACAATAACCAGATTATGGAAGCAACCCAAGCGTCCATCAATAGATGAATAGATAAAGAAGTTGTTGTGTGTGTGTGTGTGTGTGTGTGTGTGTGTGTGTGATGTAATATTATTCAGCCATATAAAAAATGATATCTTGCTCTTTGCCACACATGGACGGACCGAGAAGTCATAACGTTAAGTGCAATAAGTCAGAGAAAGACAAATAACATATGACTTTATTAATATGTGGAATTTAAAAAAACAAAACACACGAACAAGGGAAAAACAGAGACATAAACAAACAAACAAACCCCAGTCTCTTAAATGCAGAAAACAAATTAGTGGTTGCCAGAGCGGGGGAGGGTGAGTAGATGGGAGAAATAGACGAAGGGGACTGAGTACCTTATGGTGAAGAGCACTGAGTCATGTATGGAATTGATGAATTATTATACTGTACACTTGAAACTCATGACAATTTTAATTATACCTCAATACATAATTAAATTTTAATTTTAATAAGATTAATATAATTTAGTTTTAAAATAACTCTGTGAAAACTCATTTCTCGGTTGATTCTACTTCTTATAACCTAAACTTTTTTTCTGTCTATAGGAAGATTGGTGGACTGTTGGAAAACAAGGAATATTTCTGATGGAATGATTTTGGCTGAAGATTTACTTTCTTCTCTATGTTTTTCAGAATTGCTTGGACAAAAGAAAGTTGAGTTTGAAAAGAGAGAGAAGGGACACAAAACAACTCAATCACTTCTATCAGGCTGATGATGGTTTGTGGTTCAGTGACAGGTGGTCGTATAAAGAAAGCAAGGAGTTTGCCTTTTAGAGTAATTGAGGCTCATGTTGCTAAGGTCAGTAAACCTGCAGATTGGCAATTTAATACGACTCGGGAATGGCATAATCTGATGATTGAAAGGATGTGACCATAATGTTTCAGAGAACTCTCTCTGGTTATTGCGTGTAATAGAACAAAGGGATCACTCCCCTGCAACCGAGTTCAATTAATACATCATATTTTAAAATGCTCAACGTGAAATAATATTTTTAATTTCTGAAATTTGACCTCAAATTAAAAATACCTTGCAAAGAATTTTTATGAAATGCAAAGCATCACAGGCTATTAATGGTAAATTGATATGTAAATGGAAGAGACCCAACTCCGCCATTTAATTGTGGCGACAGGGCTCAACAGTAAGAACTTCAATATGTGTTATTTCAAAACCGCTTTCCTCCTGTTGTCTCTGTTGCTTTGTAAATAAGATTCGTTGTTAGATACGTAGTTCCATGATAAGGGCTAAAATGCACAAATTGAACAGATCTACTGATTGCACACTAGAATTTCAGGTTTTAGAAATAGTACAAATTGAGTTGAAATGTCAGCTATTTAGAAGAGATGACTGGAAAGTTGGAAGTGCTTTTGATCATATATTCCAGACAAATCAAAGAAAATTTCATGAAAACTGCTTCCCCAATTATTCACATCACTTAAAGTTGGACTTCATTGGAAGATGCATCAACTATTTTAGATTATACAGAAAAACTACCCTATTGGGTTTATGTGTATTTTGCATTTGATTTACTGTTTTATCTACTAATAAATTATATTGATTTACCAAATTTATGGTAATTAACATAAGGTGATCACCAAATTTAAAGGTAACATTTAATCTGTTAGTTTTATGTAAAACAAAATTATTACATGGAAAAATTTATCTTTAATGCTATCTGCAGTTTGTGTGTGTGTATGCATATGTGTGTACATGTATTTCTATTTCAGTGTTCTGAATTCCTACATTTATAAGGTAAATATTTTTCATGACGTCTTTATGTACCTGTTTTTCTTAGTTAACATATGCCAAGTGAAGTCCAATTTTAGTGCCATTATTTTCTTAATGAATTAACTAAAACATCATGCTCTAGCAATATTAAATTTTCATTGTAGCCTCAATAATATATTTTTTTCTGCTACAATGAAAAGAACGTGAATATTTCCTATAGAAGGTCAGTGGGGCATGAAGAGGCTGCAGAATAACATACGAGGATATTTTATGAGACACATCAACTTCTTTTGCAGAATTATTTAATTATTCCAGGGAACATACCACAAACTTGACCTACTCCAAGTTTGGTCTCCTACACTTTAGAATTTGAATATTTGTCATTTGAGTATGTATCAAAAAAGAATGAGTGGTCACTTTTTCAGTACATAAACACGAAAATGCAAGGGACAGAAAAATCAATAAACTTTGGATATGGAATAGAAATTACTCATTCCGAATACAATCTGAAAACAAAAATTAACAGACTCAGAGATCTAGGATATTATAAAAAAGATGTTATGTTCATGTCAAATGCACCCCAGAAAGAAAAGGAGGAAGTGGGCAGGGCAGAATAAAAGGAGTTGAAGAAGTAACGGCTAAAAGTGTCCCCAAGTTGGCAAAGGACGGTAACCCACAGATTCAAAAATATAGAACTGCACAACACCATCTATCAACAGGTTCTAACAGACATTCATAGAACACTCCACAAAGAAACAACATAATGTGTATGATTTTCATGAGCTCACAGACACGTAAGAAGATATACCAGACTCTGGTCCAAAACAAACCGTGAAAAATATAAAACAATTGAAATTAACAGTGTCTATCTCTGACCACAGTGGAATCCAACCAGAAATCATTGTAAAAAAAAAATCCAAATATTTGCAAACTAAAGAGCACATTTCTAAATAATCCATGCATCAAAGGAATCTCGATAAAAATTAAAAAAAAAATTTCTTTGAACCAAAAGAGGGTGGTGGTGGTTTTTGTGATTGTTGTTTCCTCCCTCTTTGTCAGCCCCCTCCTCTAAATCATCTAGTGTATCTTCCAGACCTCCCACACTGTGACTCGAGCAATGCGAACACTCTTCAGAAGCAGGTACCTGCATTATGCCAACAGTCCCAACAGTTGCCAAGGCTGCCATTGCTTCCAACTGGCCTGGGAATGATCCAGCTATGTGGCTTAGACAGGATCACAGGGAATATTTAGGAGAGAATTTCTTCATACTTAGAAATTATTTTGTGACAGTGCTTTCTAATGCAGAGAATTTAGGAGAGGTATTTCTTTATGCAAATTTATTTTAGAAAGTTTTAAAAGTATTCTACTTGTGACATTTCAAGCAAGTTTTAATTGAAATTATTTTATCAGACTTAAAAATAATGGAAATCAGCTTATATATATTTACATATGTGGTTTGGTCAGAAATTATAAATATTATATATTTAAATTATTTGTAATAATTTATAAGTTATTTTTATACTTTGTTTTATGTTTTATATGACACTATAAATATTATACATATTTTACATATATATGTGGCATATCTGCTTTAACATTGTGTGATTTAAGGTAGTTGAATATTAACATTTTGTATTTAAAACTTCCCTTATGATTAGTGCTAATGACAGTTATGGGCCAAAGGTTTGTGTCCACTCCCCATTCATATGTTAAAATCTAACCCCCAACATGATGGCGGTTGAAGGTGGGGCTCCTGGGAGGTAATTAGGTCATGAGGATAGAGCCCCTATTAATAGTATTCATGCTCTTAAAAGAGAAGGGAACCAGTTCACTTTCTTCCCAGGACATGAGGTTATAATGTTAGAAGTCAGTCTGCAACCCAAAAGCTGACCACGCGGGCACTCTGATCTTTCACATCCGCCCTCAAGACTGCGACAAATAAATTTCTGTTGCTGGCACACCACCCAGTCTATGGTATTTCATTGTAGCAGGCTGAATGGACTGACAGAAAATATATGCACTTTGTAAAGTCTAGAAAACTATACTTTTTAAAGCAAGATTTAAAAATTGTTCTGAAAAAAATACTCTTTGCATTCAAAGGAATGCAAATTTCCTGTTAAATGTTTAAAGGCATTCATTTAGAGTCACTGTTTAAAATACCAGCATCAATGACCTCTTCTACTGACAATTTTTCAGATATACAAAGCAATAATTTCAAAAGCTTTGAAAATGCCTGTCCATGATTCCCAAATCTGAGTGTTCTAAATGAATTTATCTAGGTTCTCAAACAAAAATTATATCTGAAAGATAAAAGCTAATTGAAATATCATTTTTGTTTCTTTTTTTTTATTTTTTAAATGTTTTTATTTATTTTTGAGACAGAGAGAGACAGAGCATGAGCAGGGGAGGGGCAGAGAGTGAGGGAGTCACAGAATCCGAAGCAGGCTCCAGGCTCTGAGCTGTCACCACAGGGCCTGACGTGCGGCTCGAACTCACAAACCGTGAGATCATGACCTGAGCCAAAGTCCAAGTCAGACGCTCAACCAACTGAGTCACCCAGGAGCCCAAAAATATCATTTATGTTTCAAAAAGTCAATGAAATACTGAAGGAAGAGTAATTGTGGCCAAGGTGGAACATCAACATCTTGAAAAAAATGAAAAAATCATGTAAGTTCACTATATATACATAATTATTATACTAGCTAGACAAAAGAGGAGTGTGTTGCTGATGAACATAAAGAAGTTTTTTTTTTTTTTAAATGAGGGGCAAAAAGCAACATCAATATAACTAACAGATCATTTTACTGAATCAGAAAATAATACGATATCAAATTATATTGTTGAATTCTTTTTAATTATTGCTTCAATTATTCAAAAACTAAAATATATTGTATATACAATAAAACATTATATATTATCCCTGTAATTTCATACTTATATCCATGCTTCCTATAATTCTGTTTTTTTTTTGGGGGGGGGGTAGCCACTGCTTCGTCATTATATTGAGCTTATTAAAATTCTCAGATCTTTCTCTCACACGGGATTCTTTTTTTTTTTTCCCTTATCAAGTAATTTTGCAGCTAGTTTTTGGACCTGCACATGTGATTTTGCAGTCATTCTGTGAAATGTCAACTCTTTTAATTTCATCCAGTTTCTATTTTAGTTAACGTGACTGAGACATTTATATACTAAAATTATTCCATGGAGACAGGTTTCTGCTCTTCTAACCTATATGGGTCCCCATTACACAGATATCTTACCCTACTTGCCATCTTCAGGGGATCAAATGCTTACTCTATGCTAAATATTTGATATTTTTTGATCAAAGCAATAGAACCATAGGTATTGGGTTACTGAGGTTGTAAGCATTCCTAGAAATGCACATAAGAAATTTTTTCAACCTGATTTAGAGAGTTTTCTTGTGTTGGTGATTAAAAAAAAAAAAAGTGAAGTCGCAGAAACTTCACAGAATAGTTATCTGTAATCAGGATAACACTAAAAATTTCATGGTAAGTCCGCAGATAAACTATAAATATCCTCTGGAGACTTTATTCTTTTTTTCTTTTAAAAATAATTGTTATGACATTCCAAAGTATTAATATATAACACTGTAATTAAGTTCTAATTTATTTATTCAATCTACTCATTCATTCAACATTTATTAAGTGAAGGATATTGAGCAGGTACAGAGAATCTAAAGAACTAATTGTTGTCTCTCTCTTCAAGAAACCGACCTTTTAGAATGTAATTCAGAAAACTTGCATTGATAATTTTTAATTAAAAAAATTTTTTTAATGTTTATTTATTTCTGAGACAGAGAGAGACAGAGCATGAGTGGGGGAGGGGCAGAGAGAGAGGGAGACACAGAATCAGAAGCAGTCTCCAGGCTCTAAGCTGTCGCACAGAGCCCGACGCAGGGCTTGAATTCACAAACTGTGAGATCATGACTTGAGCCGAAGTCGGTTGCTCAACCGACTAAGCCACCCAGGCGCCCTGATAATTTTAAATTTTTAAGTAGTATGACATTGGAAAGGTTATGAGGAGATACAATTACAACTGACAGACCATCAACAAAAATACTCAGAATCTGGTTCTATTTCTTAGATACTTACGTATGTTAAACCTATTCCTTGGAAAGGTATTCCTACACCCATTTGGTCAGTTTAATTATTTAAAAAGAAATTAAGGTGCCTTTGGATTCTTCTTACAAAAGGTGTGTTAAGCATTTCTATAAATAAATAATAATTTATTCCATATTAAAATGTAATACATATACATACAGTAGTAAATAATACATTATGATTTATCAGATATTCCCAAATTAGTTAGCCCAAGGATAAAAGAAGGAGAAGCAGTAAATAATTGGCATTTATAAACAGCTATCTAGTACCTTGCAGAAGTAGTGCCTTATTTCTTAAGGTTTCCATATAAGCATTTAATCAAATATTTTTTCCTATTAAATACTTTACTTGTCTTAGAAAACAATTTATGTTGTGTGCAGATGACACTTTCATTGATTTTTATGTTTTAAAGTTATTTTTTCTTGACTTTTCATTTCTAAGGTTCAATTGTTCTCCCTCTTAGAATTAGAAAGTGAAATTACATTTTTTTCAGTTAATCAAAAAAAGGTAACTAAATCAAAACTTTGCCAAATTGAATGAAACATTTTGGTAAAATAGGAAATAAGATGATAATATTTCCCAATAAATAAGCTGAAAAATAGCTGTACGGAATGTCAGGCAACTTTTAGACACTGAAAAATTAACTAAAAGTAGATTATTCGACTTATTAAAGTAGTAAAACATAGATAAATTAATATGGATATAATAATCAATTCATATAACTCACTATTAAATACATATTTTGTGATTAAAATGTAATTCAATAGATTTTGTTGATGGCCTTTTGTCTCATATTCATTAATATTCTGACACTAAATATAAAGTGGTATTTTTCAATTTATATACTATCATAAGGGTTAAGTATTATGTATAAATAAGCCTAGAATCAATATTTATCTTGCATCCACCACTGTCTAAGTACTAGCTTAGATGATTTCACATATATTATCCACCTAAGTCTGAAAACAATTCATTGTAGTAAGAATTATTAATCATCATCCAAGGGTGAAAGTGAGGTTGAGAAAGGCTAGTAGTTTTCCCATGTACTTTTCAGCAAATGACATTATATTATGAAAGTGCAACTGTGGAAAAATGCTTCTTACTGCAACTAGTTGAATATACAAAAAAGCAAATTGCGGCCAAAAGAACATCGGATTTAAAAGTGCAGGATTGTAATAATTTACTGATACATTTCAAATAGTGGCCATTAGATTAGAAAGATATGTTGCACCGAGAATCTTATTTATGTGAAAAAGAATATCTCATACAGCGATTACCATAAAAATTTTATCTTAAAAGTATTTTGAAAATGTAGAAGGAAAGAATGGCCCAGCTGAAGCCCCCTCAATATTCAAACTGACAGTTGAAAAGATTATGTCCTACTCTTCTCAATTTATAGATTTATACAACTAATTCATTGAACAGCCTTAAACATTCTTTTCACTCTTACTCTACAATCGTTGTGAGAGAGTGAAATGTATTTCATTACAACTATTATTGAAAATCCGATTTTGTGTAACATGAAATTAAACATCTCTTTGTGAACAGTTTGCTACAGTTTAACTTGTGTTTTGCTTTGTCTTTTCCAGAGTAGATGGAACTCCATTAACTACTGTTTTAATCTAGTTTTCCTTGAGGTTGACTAGTGAGCAGAATTAAAAGTGCTATTTCTGTCCAAGAATACGTTCTCTGTACTTTCAATTGGCTCACGTGGGGATCAAATGTTCAGTCTTACCTTCAATAAGATCATGTATCAAGAAACTGAGTCCCTCAATATGAATAATTGCATAATTATGCAATGGACAATTGCACTTTCAGGAATTTGTTAGGGAAAAAAAATTGTGTAACGTAAGATTCATTACAAAATCCAGAAATATTTAAAAGCAACCTCTTACAGTAAGAATGTTGAAACACCCTGAAACATTTCCCTAAAGTATGCACAACAAATATGCAAAATGTGCAAAACATTCCACTTGATTTTTATAAGCTTAGAATGCATTTAAAATTTATAGTCTCCCTAATTCTAAAAGGAAAGCAGCCTCGTCACCCATTGTAAACACTTTCCTGATTCACTTTCTCAGATAAAAATTGCGAACAAGGTAAAATCTACAATGAGTTGGCCGGGTGAAAAAAGAAAGTCTCCATGAAAAGTATCAGAGTTGGTTGCTTCATTTGATTTGGTAAAGGTGAACATATCAATTACATTTTTGGAATAAGGGAAACTTGTTATCATAATAGCATATCTACTTGCTTGATTTCTTTACCTTTTCCTTATGTCACTCCCATGAATAAATGTCATGAGACTCTGGAGCTTATTGTGGCTTTGGTAAAAGATTTCCTACAATAAAACTTTCTAAAATACAAGACTAAATGTTTGTACCTTTATCTCATCTCTGCTTTCTTAGCACTGGTTTCATAGAGAGAGGCAGACCTTGGCTTCCATTCAAATTATCATCTATGCTGTATATTAACTAACTTGAATTAAATAAATAAATTTAGGGGCACCTGGATGGCTCTGTTGGTTGAGTGTCTGACTTTGACTCAGGTCATGATCTCACGGTTTGTGGGTTCAGACCCTGCATCAGGCTCTAGGCTGAAAGCTTGGAGCCTGGAGCCTGCTTCAGATTCTGTGTCTCCCTCTCTCTCTGTCCTCCCCTGCCTGCACTCTGTCTGTCAAAAATATATAAACATTAAAAATTAATTAATTAATTTAAAAAAGCAGGTTATCATCTTTCTAGCTCTGTGGATAATTCACTCTTTATAGCACTGTTTGTTTTTTTTTTTTTTTATTTGTGAAGACTTGATATTTAACCCATAATTTTTTAAAATATTTTTAAGGTTATTTATTTATTTGGAGAGAGAGAAAGAGAGCAAGCAGGGGAGGGGCAGAGAGACAGAGGGAATCCCAAACAGGCTTCACGCATAGCCTGGCAGGGGTTCAAATTCATGAAACTGTGAGATCATGACCTGGGACAAAATTAAGAGTTGGACACTTAACCAACCGAGCCACCCAGGCACCCCTACCCATAAAATTCTTATGAGAATTCATTAACATGGTATCTGTAAAGAACAAAGCATACAACTTTCCACTGTCCACTTTCTGTGCCTGATACATCATTATTTATGCTTCAAGTTTAAGTTGGAAATCTTCACATGACTTTTAAGCAAAATCAGTTTCTGTGCCCCAAACTTTGTTATGTCATACGAACTAGAAATGTTCAATACAAGTTTAACAGCTATTCTTTAACATTAACACCTAGTTTGACATTTGATAATATGTCAAATTAAGATATGTCCAGAAGTTCCTAAATATGACATTGGGAACACTACCAAATATCCGATAACTAACGAGGACTTCCAAAGGATGCATTAATCCCTCCATTGTAGAATTTCCTTTTCCTCAGAGTCCAGCAATTGTATTATTAGAGAATAACCTTCATAAACCCCTCTTTTCCCATGAAAACTTGGGAAAGTTTTGTGTTACCCCTGGTTAGTACACATGTATATAAAAGTTCAAGTTTATAGAAATTTACATAAGCTCTCCTCTGGGGAGAAGATGTGGCTATAAGTGTTTTAATTATTGGACATCGTTTTGGAATATTGAACAATCTTAAATGGGTAAAATATAAAATATTCAGTGTTGAAGAATTAGACAAAGCTGAAGTTTAATAGAGTTAGAACACCTTTGGTAGAAGGAACATGGAGAGGGAACTGTGTCTCAGGCACTGTGCTTCTTTCATCATGTTTATTACCTAATTTTAGAGAAATTGAAATGGTAAAAGTACAAAGTCAGTTTAAAACAGATGGTAGATGAAATCAAGATTCCAAATAAATTGGCTAGGAATGCAGAATAAGGAAAAGAAGACAGACAGTTGAAAGGGAATATTGAAAGGGTAACCATGGGCTGATAAATGGAATTATCTCAAAGGTTTCATGGCTTAAAATTATACGGCATCAATATAAATATCTGAACTACCAAATATTGATTATTTGGTGGCTCTAGACAGATTGGGGACCCTTTCTTCTCTGTTTTTTCAATGTCTGATATGTACTGCCACCAACAAAATGTTTACTTAATGAAAATTGTGTTCAATTATTCAGGAATCACTTATGCATTTCTTTGATACACTGCTAGTAACAAAGAGGACCAAAGTAGAGTCTGTTATAAATAATCTTACAGTGCTATTTTCCAGATGTTTGATATAAGATGATAATATAAAAAATTTTTTTTCCAACTGTTATGTGCTTTAATAAAATAAATTCCCAAAGGTGAAATAAAAATGTACAATATATATAGTTAAGGTAATTAAAATGCCTATATCAATAAAATTTGTGTTTTGTTTTGAAATCTTGATGTTTTTGATACAAATTTTTTAAGTTAAAGCTTATTTAAAGTATATGTCAGTAAGTGTTTATACAAAAATACTTCGGAAGGCCTGTTTAACAATCTTTAAATCTTCTTGTTATTAAGTATTTAAATAGCAGGTTACTTTAGAAACTTTATTCTTTTAGGAGGATATACTAAGTTTATACTTGTGCATGGGGTTACATCAGAATGCAATCATTCTCTTAATAATTAAGGGATACCAGAGTTTCTGAATTTTGATATCATTAACAATTGATCACTCCAAATGAGAACACTGCTGTTATGACTAATGAATTAATTGTTAATGTTGATAATAGATGTATATTTGTCACTGATAGAGAAATGACTATGTATGACAATTCATCATCTGTTTCTCAATGGAATACTAAAAGAAAAAGCAAGATGATCATATCTTAATTGCCTATTTCCTTTTTGCATTTTTAATAACATTTTGAAGCATAAGAAACATATTAAAGTTCAATTATGTAGGTTTACTGTATGATGACAGTTTTCCACACTTCAAAGGGAAATTATCTGTAAAATTCTATTGTGTGAACATTTCTGGACACATGTGCTTGTGGAATAACTGAAGCCGGTAATTAGAAGATACCGTATTTCTATCTCTATAAGAACTTTCTCAAGTGCTGTTTGTGTAGTTTTCATCTGTGGAAGGAGTAATCTCAAGATGTTCTTGGTCTATTATTGTACAAAGAGAACCTATAACCATGAACTATACACATAATCTCACAAATGGATATGTACAGCATTGACCATTATCACCACTCTGTTAGACTGCCTTATCATGTAGACATGTAGCGGTCATTTCCTTAAGAGAAGTTGTCTGTCTTTCTCTCTCCTTTCTCACTCACCAAAAATAGACACATCGTCATATTTGACTATTTTGCATCCAGTTCCTTTTCCCATTACAACTTGAGAAACACCATCAGGAAGTTTTTGCCCCCATTAATTTTCATAACATAAATTTTCACATCAAATAATAACCCCAAATAAGAGGTAACTACCATTTGGATACCTGTCCATATTTACCTCTTATTCACAGTTGTGCAACCTCCACTTAGAAGTCTGAGAAATAAATTATAATGACTGATTAAAACTTCTAAGATTTTTCCCTTATAACTTGAATACTTTTGCTTCTAACAAGGGGAAACTACACAAAGTATAGGATATCTAGCTGGGATGCTTGATAAACAGTTTAATTTTATTGTATAACTTTTTTAATTAAAGAAAACAAATTATTGTCTATCTATAGTCAAGATCCTTAGTTTAGATTCATCTCTCCAAATATTGTTCTACTTTTATTTTTCTCTGTTTGTTCTTCAGCAAAAATTGCAAGACTATTTGGCTTTCTTCTAGCACCCAATGAGCTACAGAAATAATCCATATTTATATAAAGAAGGGTAAAGACTGGAACAGAAGTAATAAAAATAATAGAGTTACTAAAGCACACATTTAATGTTGCATTTTTAATAATATCAGAGTGTTTTTGAGGTTTCCTTCTCCTTTGGGTTCTAATGGGATATGATTCTCAGAATTTGAAGGAAGATACATTGTGAGTGTAACATCCCCAAAGTCAATGTATATATCTTTTGTTGATTAACACAAATGTATTATTTTTAACCACATGAGGTATTGAAAATTTCTGAATTCTTCTAGAGATTTTGTGTGTGTGTGTGTTTTTACACCTCTCACAGAACTGTATTTTAAGTGCAATGGAAAGAATAAATTTTCCTGTGTTGTCACCTCTCCAAAAGTTTTCCAGTCTAGGAAGCAGAGAAGACCTTCACAAGTGAGAATACCAATATAGAGTTGAATAGTTTTTAAAACTTCATTATTATATAATTTAAAATTTTTGCTGGTAGAATTGCCATGATGCGTGTGTGCGTGTGTGTGTGTGCGTGTGTGCGTGCGTGTGTGTGAATGTTTTATAAGGTGTTACAAAATCATTTTAGTTGTAGCTTATGGAAATACTATCTGTAAGTAAGTTAGTTCAATATCCATTCTAATATGGTTCTGCTTAGTTGTTGAGGCATGTTCATTCCCTCTGACCAGTTAGATTTCAGGGAGGCCGAAGTGCATCCCATTCGCTAAAGAAAGATGAGAGAATATGAATGGTGTGAGATGAACCTGATACTTTAATACATTAAATATAGATACTTTAAAAATTCTAAGAGCTTGTAAGTGCATGCTAAAATTGTATATAAGAATGTATTAATATAAAAATATCAGAAACTCCAGTCTAAAAAAACTTTGTAATTTTTTCCTGTAAAGCCACAGAAAAAAGTACAGTCAACAGTATCAGCAAATGTTTATATTGTGTAATTTAATTAGGAAAATTAATTAGAAAACTATGAATGTCATATTTTGTTTAATTCTAATCATGTTTAATAGAACTGATTGATAAAAAACGTTATTTTCTGGCACAATGAGGAATAATATTCTACATTTTTATTTAGTCCCTTGAACAACTCAACCTCAAACCCATGGGACTTGGCAGTGGTTCATGAAAAAAAAGGCATTACCAAGTACATTTCACTTTCTGAAGGACAACATTATATAATGCAAAAATATAAATACAGAAAATGAGAAGGAGATGTGAAAATTAACAAGGACGACTAAACACTAGCCATTCCATGTGGTTAAAAATAAGCTTTTTTAAGAAAATGTAATTCATCAAAAACAAAGCCAATGTTTGGTAAAATACACAGATGTAAGAAATAATCAAAATATAACATTCAATGGGGAGAAAATATTTGGAAGGCATGAATGCCAAGGATACATGGGATGATGATACACAGGAGATTAAATGAGAAAAAGACATGTACCGTAATAAGGATTGTCATAAAATGGATTGACACCAACTCCAACAGGAATCTTCATTTTTACCCCCTGCCCTGTCCAAATATGAGCCTATCAAAGGCAGACTAAGTCGGCTTGCCCTGCCACCTGCAACCTGCCTCAACGAAGAAATGATCCCATCAGTCTGGATTTCATGATTTTGAGTTTCAACCAAATGGTCTCAGCAGGAGTTTAGAATAATATTCTGTGTTCTACCCTAAACCATTAGCACCCTGGCTTATACCTATTTGAATTTTATTTTCTCCTTTCATCCAGCTTCTTTAAATTGCTATTTTTCTCTGTTCTATTTTCCTCTTGTTGGTCTTACTTAGATAGATTTTTTTGTGTGTTCATGCTTAGCTTTGATTATCCTCATATTACAACTTTCCCTATCCATCCTTATCTATAACTTAGTTAGACTTCTGTATTCATTCCCTGATAAGACTTCATTTGCTGGGTTTTAGCGCAAGTAGCTATAGAGAGGGATATAAGCTATCATGTTACGATTTGGCAACATTTTTATTAATAAAAGTAACAGACATATGAAAAGGATATTGTAATATAACAAAAATGGATCTGTAACTCAGATTCAACAGTTATCAACTCATGTTTCATCTTTACCTCCACTCACTTCATATCCTAACCACTTATATTGAAGTAAATTCTCAACCCAACCTATATACAATCAGTATTCGATTTTTTAACTTATGAATTTTTAAAGAGTTTACATTTTAATGGGTATTCTAATAATGCCAAATTAATTGGTAAATCTCCTGTTGGTTTCGCATGTTGGTTTTACATGTTAACCACTTTAACAAGTTATGTTCCATTTTGAATCCCACTTTAGACAGCAGAATTAAAATAAAATTAAGTCAAATATTTTAGGAGTTTAATGTTGAACACTGTTATCCCAAAACAGTTACTGCATGTTTGGACAAACTGGGTTGGTTTTTAAATTCAAAATTATATTTCCTCAGTTTAACATCATATGGAATTATATGCTTGAAGAAGAAATTTGCCTTAGAGATACACATGAAAATGGCAATGATTTCCTAGGCTCCAGCATTGCTGAATCAACCAGAGTTAATGAAACTATACAAAAAGAAATGAAAATCATGTTCACTCAGAAATCTTCAGAAATTGCATCAGAGATCTTTTTGTCATAGACTAGCAGGCCTTTTATTTATATTTTCTTCAAAAGGCCATGCTTGTTTCAGAGAGTATCCAGCTGATTTTTTTTGTTAACTTCAAAAGGAGGATAGTTTGAGATGCTTTTAATTCCTCCAATACTGGTAGAGGAGGTTACATTTCTACTACTCTCTGAAGTGAGGAGAAAGTCCACATTACAGCCATGAAAACATTTATGTTTATTATTCCATCTGGTAATAAAACATATATTTTGTGTTAGGATATGCTCATTGAATCTTACTCCCTCTATACTGGAATTTTATATATGAAGAAAGGGCAGAAAAACAGTAGTAGTCAAAGGAACTTGATTTTGGTATTATGCACTAACTTGTTTGCTGTTAAATTTTGAACAAATTTCTTGAACTCTGAGTATCTGTTTCATCAATTTTGTATTGGGTGAAGCAATATTTACATCAGAAAACTTCATAAAATTATGTGGTAATACTTAAACATTTAGAAAACAGCAAATAGTATAAACTAATGATGTAAGAATCATTATTTTGAGGAATATAACAAATTTCAAGGGATCCCCTATCTAGCACTTTGCTTCTCAAGAAGAGATTACTTTTATTGAATAACTAGTATACATCAGGACTTTAGTACCTTTTAATGTATGTGTATGCATTCATGTGGTATAATTTGAAGAATAAAACTCAAATGTTAGAATTTTGAGACCCATTCTACAAATAAAATTAATCCCAAAAAGGTTTAGTTGCTTCCCATCTGTTTTCCACATGGTCATAGGAAACACATTAAAGAGAAAAATACCAACTTTTACTGACCTATTCAGAGTGTTTTAGAAAAAAATATTTGGACTTTAAGATCTTTATATTCTGAGATATTACTATAAGAGACTAAAGATGAGATGTGATTATAGTCACAGAGAATTAAAATTATTTAAGACTTCTGCTTCCAGTTATGATAGAGTAGCTGGCACCAAGCTAATCCTCTTGCCTTAAAAAATTGTAAACTGAGCAAAAATATTAAACATTTGTTTAAGCATTATAAAAGGAACAAACACTGCAGCTTTGAGAAAATAGAAAGAAACTCAGCAAGGGAACTTCAAATGGTCTTGGCTCGAGGTCTGGGTACAATTTCCTGTTAATGGCACAGGGGCCAGGGATCAATCAGAGTATGGCACTACATTGGATTTGAAGTTGTAGAGATTTGAGTTTAGAGCAGCTGAATATGTTGGAATTTGTTGAGTGCAGCTCTGAAAAAGAAGGAGCTATACGGAGAGGATTCACATAATTCTGTGCAAAAGATTGTCATTAATTCTTGGCTGAGGTCTGGACTATGCACACGTAGAGAGGAGTGCACATGGTTTACCAAAGAGTGGTTACAAAAGAACTGAAAGCAGAATAAAAGTAGTGGAAATCAAGCATTGTGAGAAAGTGGAAAATTCCAGTCCACCCATAACCTATAGTACAAAGTTAACATGTAATAACATCCTGAGAATCCAGCTGAGACAGGAGAAACGTCTTATATTACAATAAAGGTCCACACTTCAGTAAGTCCTGCACTAGACTTACCTTATTAAGTTTATAGCACTACACGCCTACCTCAAAGAAAAAAAAAATCCCTCAAAGAAGTAAGCTAACCTACATTTGAGGGAGCTAGAAAGAGAACAAACAAAATACAAAACCAGCAAAAGAAAGGAAGTTTAAGAGAAGGAAAAGCATTTATCATGCACATGGAAGATGAAAGCAAGTTAGAGTAGCAATACTTAGACAAAATTGACTTTAAAACAAAGACTGTAACAAGACAAAGAAGGACGCTATATAAAGGGAACAATCTAAAAAGAAGATATAGCAATTGTAAATATTTATGCACCAAACATGGAAGTACCCAAATAGCAGCTAGTAACAAACACAAAGGAAGTAATCAATAGTAATACAATAATAGTTGGGGGCTTTAAGACCCCACTTACATCAACGGAGAGATCACTCAACAAAAAATCAACAAGCAAACAGTCGCTTGGAATGAGACAATGGGCCAGGTAGATCTGATTGATATATTCAGAACATTCCATCCTAAAACAGCAGAATACACATTCTTTTCAAGTCCACATGAAACACTTTCCAGAATAGATCATGTTAGGCCACAAAACAAATCTCAAAAAAAAAAAAAAAGTTGTAGCATGCATTTTTTCTGATCACGATGCTATAAAACTATAAATCAACTACAAGAAGAAATCTGAAAAGAGCAGAAATTCTTGGAGGTTAAATAACATGCTACTAAACAATGAAGGGCTCAACCAAGAAATCAAAGAGGAAATCAAGAAACACATAGAGACAAATGAAAATGAAAACACAATGGTCTGAAATTTTTAGGCTGCAACAAAATCTTCTTGAAGGAAAAGTTTATGGCAATACAGGCCTGCCTCGAGAGGAGAAAAAAAATCCACAAAGAAACAATCTAACCTACACCTGAAGAAGCTAGAAAGTGAACAAAATACAAAACTAGTAAAAAAAGGAAATAATAAAGATTAGAGCAGAAATGCACAATATAGAAATTAAAGAAATAGATTAGTGAAATTAAGGGGTAATTCTTTTAAAAGCTCAACAAAATTGATAAGCTGTTAGCCATAGTCATTAAAAAAAAAACTTCGAATAAAATCAGAAAAAAAAGAGGAAACATAACAACTGACATCACAGAAATGCAAGAGATTATACGAATACTATGAAAGATTATTTGCCAACAATTTGAACAACCTAGAAGAAATGGATAAATTCCTAGAAACATATAACCTCCCAAAGCTAAACCAGGAAGAAATAGCAAATTTGAACAGACTGATTACCCGCAATGAAATTGAATTAGTAATCACAAAACTCCCAACAAAAGTCCAGGACCAGACAGATATACAGGTGAATTTTGCAAAACTTTTAAAGCAGAGTTAATACCTATTCTTCAAAAACTATTCGAAAAAATAGAAAAGGAAGGAAAGTTTCAAAAGTTATTCTGAGGCCAGCATTATCATGATACCAAATGAGATAAAGACACTACACAAAGGAGAACTACAGGCCTAATGAGCATAGATGCAAAAATATTAGCAAACAATACATTTAAAAAAATCATCCACCAGGATCAAGGGGGATTTATTCCTGGTATGAAAGCATTGTTTAATATTCACAAATCAATCAACAAGATACATCACATTCATAAGAGAAAGGATAAAAAACATGGCATTTCAACAGATGCAGAAAAAGTACCTTGACAAAACACAACACCCATTCATGATAAAAAAAAAAAAACCTCAATAAAGTAGGTTTATAGGGAATATACCCTATAACAAAGTCCACATATGAAAAACACACAGCTAACATCATCCACAATGGTGAAAATCTGAGAGCTTTCTCCCCAAGATCATGAACAAGACAAAGATGTCCACTCTCATCACTCTTATTCAACATAATAGTGGAATACCTCGCCTCAGCAATCAGACAAGGAAAAGACAAAAAAATGGTATCAAAATTGGTAAGGAAGAAGTAAACATTTCACTATTTGCAAATGACATGATACTATGTATAGAAAACCCTAAGTTTCCACCAAAAAACTACTAGATCTAATAAATACAGAATGATCACAGGATACAAAAAAATGTATGTATATAAATCCGTTGCATTTCTATTCACTAATAATGAAACAGCAGAAAGATAAATGAGGAAAACAAACCCACATAAATTATACGAATAAGAATAAAATACCTGGGAATAAATTTAACCAAGAATGACAACTTGTACTCAGAAAACTATGAAATATTATGAAAGAAATTGGAGATGACACAATGATTGGAAACATGGAAACATATTCCATGTTCATGGGTTGGAAAAACAAATGTTGTTAAAATGCCCATAATACCCAAAGCAATCTGCAGATTTATCCCGTTTCTATCAAAATACCAACATCATTTTTCACAGAAATAGAAAAATAATCTTCAAATTTGTATAGAACCACAAAAGACCCCAAATAGATATAGCAATCTTGGAAAAGAGGAACAAAACTGGATGTATCATAATCCTGGATATGAAGATATACTATAAAACTGTGGTAATCAAAACAGTATGTCACTGGCATAAAAAATAGACACACAGATCAATAGAACAGAATAGACAGCAAAGAAATAAATCCATAACTATATGGTTAATTAATCTTCAACAAGTGAGGCATGAATATACAATAGGGAAAAGAGTCTCTTCAGCAAATGGTATTGGGGAAATGGACAGCAATCTGCAAAAGAATGAAACTGGACCACTTTCTTATTTTCTTCACAAAAATAAACTCAAAATGGATTAGAGACCGAAACGTGAGATTTGAAACCATAAAACCCCAAGAAGAGAGCACAGGCAGTAATTTCTTTGACATTGGCCATAACAACTTCCTTCTAGGTATGTGTCCTCAGGCAAGGGGTACAAAAGCAAAAATAAACTGTTGGAACTACATCAAAATAAAATGTTTCTGCACAGCAAAAGAAACAATGACCAAAACTAAAAGACAACCTACTGAATGGGAGAAGATATTTGTAAACGTCATATCTGATAAAGGGTTAGTTTCCAAATATTTAAAGAATTTGTATTATTCTACACCAAAAACAAAACAAAAACAAACAAAAAACAAATAATCCAACTTGAAATGGGCAGAAGGCATGAACAGGCATGTCTTCAAACAAGACATATAGATAACCAGCAGACACATGAAAAGATGCTCAACGTCACTCATGATCAGGGAAATGCGAATCAAAACCACAATGAGACATCACCTCATCTATCAGAATGGCTAAAATCAAAAAGACAAGAAACAACTTGTGCTGCAAGGATGTGGAGAAAAAGGAACCCTTGTGCACTGTTGGTGGGAATGAAATTAGTGTAGCAGCTGTGGAAAATATTATGGAAGTTCCTCAAAAATGAAAAATGGAAATACCATACGATCTAGTAATTCCACTACTGGGTATTTAACCAAAGAATAGGAAAACAATCAAACAGATATACAGACGCCTATGTTTATTTCAGCATTATTTACAATAGCTAAAGTGTGGAAGCAGCTCATATGTCCATCAGTAGATGAATGGATATAGAAGGTATGATTTAAGTATAAAATGGAACATTACTCAGCAACAAAAAAGAATGGAATTTTGTTATTTGCAACAACATGGATGGATCCAGAGGGTATAATACTAAGCAAAATAAGTCAGAGAAATACAAAAACCATATGATTTCACTCCCATGTGATATTTAAGAAAGAAATAAACAATGAAATAAAGAAACAGATGAAAAAGACTCTTCACTACAGAAAACAAACTGATAGTTACCAGAGGCAAGGTGTGTGGAAGGAGGGCTGAAATAAGTGAGGGAGTTTAAAATTACACTTATTGTGATGGGCACTGAGTAATGTATAGAATTGTTGATTCACTATAGGGTACACCTGAAAATAATATAACACTGTATATATTTGCAGAGAATATTTTTGCCTAAAAACTCATATAGAATATACCCACCAAACAAGAATTTATTAGTGAATATAGCAAGACAATAAAGTAATAACCAAAAATTGGAAAATATTTTAAAATACCACTTAGTATAGCATTAAGATTATAAAATTCAGGAAATTACATTTAATAAAGAATTTGTAAGACCTAGAGAAAGAAAACTACAAAATAAACTAAGGAAAAGAATAAAGAAGATGAATAAATGTGGACATATGCTATGTAAACACATTGGAAAGATATATATTTAAAGATGTTCTTCAAATTCATCTGTAGAATCACCAGAATCTATTTCCAAAATCCCAATAAGATGTTTCTAAAATTTATAATGTAATGTAAAGAATCTAGAACAGCCAGAGGGAGACAGAGAGAGATTGACTGAGAAAGAGAGAGAGACAAAGAGAGTCAAACAAAGAGAAAGAGTAAAATTTGAAGGATAAACAATTTGACCTCAAACCTCCTATTAATGAAGAAAGTTGTATTGGTTTAAAGAATGGCACACAATTTAGTGAAATATAGATATTATAGCAGTAGCAAATACACCCACACACACCATTTAATTTTCTACAATGATAATCCATTGGGGAAATTATTTTATCTTCCATAAACCATTTAAAAAATCTATTAGATAATATGACCTTACCTCACAGCGTATGCCAATGTATGGTCATAAATATAAATACTAAATCTAAAGTCTTAAATTTCTTTATAATAGCACAGGCTATAGTCACAAGAAAGCAATTATTTCTCATATAGTACACATACATATACATACATGCATACACACACACACACACACACACGCAGAAACCCACTCATGTTTAAAAGGTTAAGTTGTGGCATATATGGTAAAATTGGACTTCATGAATATTAAGAATTTTTTCTTCAAAATATAACTTGGAGAAAATTAAAAGGTAAGCAATAGGGGAAAGGTGTTTGTGGTAAAAATATCTATCAACAAAACTTGTATCCAGAGTATATACAACAACTCTTCCGATTCAGAGGATAAACAATCCAATAAAAAATGATCAAAACCCATAACAGATATCTCACAAAATATATGTAGAAATGACCAAAACACATATGAAAACATCATTAGTCATCAAAGAAATTCAAAATAAAACAATGAAATATTATTTAGCCAATAAACCCAACAAACTACTGATACAGATAATACAGAAAAGATGCTCAACATATTTATACTGATCGAAAGAAGCTCCTATGTTGGAAACAAAGCGCACCATTAAATTACAGTTTATTTTGGGTATATGGCAATGTTCTATCGTGATACTGGTTTGGAACCTCAACAAAGTCAAATGGTTTTGTCACATGTTACTCACTTCCAAATCCAGAAATTTAGCAGTATGTCAGATTAAATTGCTGGAAAAAACACGCACCTTAGTCATTAAAAACCGATGGGATATGTTTATCAGAATTATCATAATTTTGTTAGTTTATTTAGTAACAAAGCAATATTCATACCCAAATCCTTGACCTTTAAAGCCCATTCTCTTCCTGTTAAGAATAAAAGGGAAATGCCAGAGAGTTCTCACAAATCCCCTAGAGAAGTAACTGATTTCAAAGAATGCACCTAGTTTTTGAAAAGTAACGGGTGATTTTTGCTAGTATTTATAATTGATGGAGGGTGTGGGAGGAGGCAAAATACCACAAGCATGAATGATTTAAGACTGTGAAAAGAGAAAAAGTGGAGAATCAATTCTTCCTGGTCAGTCACGTGTAAAGAAGAGTGTCATTAATATTGCACACTCAAATCAAGGACTAACTTTAGAGCATTTTTATGTCACCAAGATTTCAGATACACGTGAGTCATAACAGTTAGAAATAAATGAGCCACAGTAGATCACAGAGCTCATTCTATGCCACATTCACTTCAATTTTCCTGGGAGCAGATGTATGAATGATCTTAACCAGAAGGCCAGAAAAATACTCCATTTCAGAATTCATGACAGTTATTATAATTTCAAAAAAAGAAACAAAACAGATACCAATAACAGATGGTCAAAAAGTTACTGAGCACATTTTGTGTACAATTGTACTAAACACCAGGGTATAACTGAAATGACAAAAAGGAGAAACATGGAACATTAAAGCTAGAGAGCAGATAATTTTTAGTGAATTTCACATTTCAACCTTCCATTTGCTTTTAAAATTTGTAAATACGTCACACTACAAATTATTTCATAATTTTAATATAATTTAAATTTAAAAAATATTTTATTACCCAAAGGATTACCTATTTTATCTTGCATCGTATAGCTTTCATCAGATTTGTATATTTTATCACTGTTTTAAACCTTAGTTCTAAGTCCCTACATAGCAAATTGTATGCTAAAGTCACACTTGAAATGGAATTAAAGTTAATTTCTCCTGATTCAGAATCACAATTTGTATGTTTGACTACTGAATTTAAGCTGTATGCAATTAAAAGAACCGAATATAGATCCAATACACCTGACATTTCCATAGTTAGTAATTCTAAGGTAGTTTTTTTTTCCCCTCAAGACCTTAATGTTCCTCATCCTCGCTGAAACAAACTAGGGATTTTGTGTTTCCCTTGGCCTTCTGCTACCCTATGACAGATGAGGAACCTCAAAACCAAGGACTTAGCTTTATGAGCTTAGACCTCTTTGCTCCTAGAGAAAGCCATTCACTTAGCCTAATACCACGATGAGAAATGTCATTGAATAACATTCTTGACAAAAACTCATGAGGACCTATTTATAAAAATAAGTAAATTAGAGTGTACCTCATTATTTTTTTCAGACAATTTCGTATTTCAAATCTTATAAGTTATAAAAAGAAGTATCCATTGAACTAAAGAACACATCGGTAGTAATTATCAGAAAAAAGTGGAGATATGCCAATGATTATACGTAACTAAAAAAAAACCCTCAAAATAATTTTGACAAATGTTGTGGGTTCATTTTTTATCATTCAGACATTCAAATAATGGGATATTGATTAACATATTTATTTAATACATATGTAATGCTCACAAATTTTCTTTCTCATGGTGAGAAAAATGCAGAATAATGTTATTTGGTCCATTTGCCTTCTGATCAAATAATGATTGGCATATAATCTTTTGCTTTCTTCTTAATGGAAAAACACACCTTTTAATTATACAATGAAATGCTTTAATTCCCAGATGGCTGCATCTAAACAACCTCTGAACTAACATTTTAATTTTTTTGCTTAATAGGAAACAACTAATGTGTAGCTCTTCAATGCCTTTTCATTAACAAGGACACATTGTCATTATCAAACTAAATTAGGAGAAATGAAATGATTAAAATAGACTTAAATAGACTTAAAATTCTGAGAATTCAGTCTTCAACTGAAAAGCATGATTCTTCTGAGTTTTTCTGCACAATGTTCTTTTAGCTCAGTATTGTTTTTACTTTTTTCTTTCCTTTCTTTCTTTTCTTTTCTTTTTTTTTTTTTCTGCAAGTGGCATTGTCTTACCTATCTCTCAGTAATAGTCTAGGTTTGAGAGAGTAGTTCTGTAGATATTGACAGACTCTGGCTAACTGTGTTAGCATTTCCTTAACCAAGCCCCTGCTGATAAAAGGAAAAGACAAAATAGATAAGCATTGGTGAATTCTGGCCAAGTTCATTTTCCAGCCTCTCATCTCAGTCAATATTTCCCAGTCCTGATGCTAAAATTACACTTTGTTGGGAACTGATCTCCACTTATTCCCTGTGCAATAAAGTCCAAAGTACTCATGCATGTATTTTCATGTTTATAGATTGCAAATTTCATAATTATTTCTCTTCTTGCTCAAAGAATTGGTATCCTCAGAGATTCCTTAAAGTTTTTCTTTATTAAAAGAAAAAAAATAACTCTACAAAAAGTTACTCATTTATCTAAATGTCCAGTAGGATTTATACTGAGATTATTTATACTGAGATTAATTTTGTTGATCTTTTTAACTGTCTCCCTATATTCGTAAGTAAGGTCAGTGCCATGGCTTATTTTAGTTCTCAGCACCATCTGCGTCTCTCACCTGAGTAATTGTTACATTTCCCATAGCCCATATATGCGTGCTTTTAAAAAAATAAATGTTTACTTATTTTTGAGAGAGACAGAGCAGGGAGGGGCAGAGAAAGAGATGGAGACAGAGAATCCCAAGAAAGCTCTGTTCTGCCAGCAAAGAGCTCTATGTAGGGCTCGAACCCATGATTCATGAGATCATGACTTGCTGAAACCAAGACTCAGACTGAAATGACTGAGCCACCCCGGCACCTCTATACATGCTTTAATATAGCTCTCTGACTGTGTCACCTCTAGATTGGAGTTATCCTTTACATTGTATCTTAAGGTTACATTAGAGCATGAATTCTCATTGGAGAAAATGTCACCGTCATAGGGGCAAAAAATGGTTTTAGGGATGAAAATAATCTTCCTCTTATGTATAAACCACAGATATTCAGATAGTGTATATCAGACATACAATATATGTGTTGTATTAAAATTTCTTAGGTATTGATTAAAAGTCTAAAACTTTCCCTTAGAAAGTGATAATGGCAAAGAAAATAATAAGGTTTGAAAAACACTGAGTTACTATAAAGACCACTCATGTACAACATTGCTTTATATGCTCTCTTGGATTGGCAGACTTGAAATCTGCCAGTCATCTAGGATGTGTTTGTAGTCACATATTTACTGCCACGTAGTTCCAAAAGATCGCCAACTATTTGCAGTCCCTTGCTTTACTCTAAAACATTATCAAAATTCCCTTAGATTCAAATAATACCCTTAGATTTAGAGATTGGGAAATCATTGTGAATTAATTAATCTGGTTTATTGCCTCTGATTAACTGAGTTAATAATAATAATAATAATAATAAAAGAATGACCATTTTGTCATAGAGGCTGGGAAGCTGGAGAAAATCACACAGAAAACACATAAGAAAATATCAAGCCAGAGGGCTAAGAGAAGCAAGAAATACAGACAAAGCATAATAGCCAAAAAGTGCTGGGATAATCTGGTGTTTGGAGGCAAAATGAAGAAAAGGATTTAGTCATTGAAGGATTCAGAAGGAATCCACGGAGCTAAGACAAAATCTTCTTACTGTGAACTATTATTACGGCCCCAAAATATTCAAATGTTAATAAGTCCTTAAAATATTACTAATCCGTCAGTTATTTGCATTAACACCATTGGTCCAAGTAGTAGAATGGTTCTTGTAAAAAAAAAAAAAAATTCTGGGACAAAACAGGTCAAAAGAGTTTTGGCACTGAACCATAAATCTTCAGTTTATCTAAATTGGAAATGTTGGAAAAATATTTGATTTCATATTGAGTTCTTTTCTGAAGACAGTCAAGAAGCATGAGGGACAGTGAATACTAGCCACACTGAGGCAGATGCTCAGGCAGCTGTGCATTAAAGAGCTGGCCAGTCCCAGGTGGAGGATAGCATCATGGATCATGAGGCAATCACTCTTTTTTCAATAAATTGCTCTTGTACTGGGTTGCTCTTAAATTATCCCACTGTGAAAACAAGTCCTATACAGTGAGGAGAAAGGCCCTGTGATAATTTCTATAGCACAATCTGAGACTCATTTTTGACATATAATTTATTTCTTCCTGACATGATGATATTTGGATGATTGCCAGAGACCATGCAACATGTGCATTCAATGTAGAAAGGACAGCTGCTAGGATATCCATTTTCATTGTCTCTCCAGAACCAAAGAGAAATAATCAGCCATCATTTTAGTAAGTTAAGAACAGGAACATATGTATACTTTTGAAAAAAAGTACATCAACACAACTCAAAGAATTTGTGTTCTCTCTGTTCACGTTACTATTGGCCCTACTCAATCCTCCCTAGATAGATGGTGGCAATAAATGCTTTATAGGATTTCTCCCACCCCTTACTTTCCCCATCCTATCTACTCTGCAAGAAGTCCTATAATGCACTTTCTAAATATCAATCTTTCTCAAAAACCTGTAGCCACTCCCATTTCATATGATCGAATTAAAGGTCTTCACTGATATTCACCCACTGCATTATGATCTGAATCTATCTGCTAGTTGTAACTGGTACTTTTTTTTTTTTTTTTTTTTTTATTTTAGGGACAGAGAGAGACAGAGCATGAACGGGGGAGGGGCAGAGAGAGAGGGAGACACAGAATCGGAAACAGGCTCCAGGCTCCGAGCCATCAGCCCAGAGCCTGACGCGGGGCTCGAACTCACGGACCGCGAGATCGTGACCTGGCTGAAGTCGGACGCTTAACCGACTGCGCCACCCAGGCGCCCCATGGTACTTCTTCATTACATGAGCACGTTGTTCAAAATAAATGATCTACTATTTTCTAGGCATACCAGAGATTTTATTATTTTCATACTTCTGTTCATATTCAGTTTTCTGCCCTCTCAAAGATATTCTCTATTTGGCATATGTAAAATATCATTTGACATATAACAATTTATAACTGTTGTTTTTACACCTTTCTAATTTTTGGAAATATCTAACTCTACAGCTTATTTTCTTAATTGATTCATTGCATTTATTAATTTACTTGTTAAATGTGAATTACTCTAGAGTAAATGCTGTGACTTTCTTTTTACATTGTATTCTACATGGCTCCACAAGGAGTCTGGTATACAGGCAGAGTTAGAAATAGTTGGTAAATTGCATTGAACTGGCAAGTTACTGGACATATGTATAAGGGGTTTATGCTCTTTTCACCTTCATCATCCCTTCTCTTTCTGGATGACAATAAAGTGACAAAGTCAGTCAGATAAACTTTAGGATCACTTGATTCTCCAAGAATTTGAAAAATGTAGCTGTTAGGAAATAGCATTTTGTTCATGACCTCTTTTGTAGTTTTATAAACTCTCTCCCGACATGATCATAGCCAACATCGTTCTGCACACTCACACCATTATATTTCACACGAAATAGCGTACATATTACAAATTCCAAAGCCTCAAATACTATACTGGTATAAGAGCTTTGGCTGATGACTTTACATCTAATTATAATTGCACAACGCATTCACTTAGCCAGCTATTGAGGACATGTCTTGAGTCAAGCACTCTGCTGAAAACTGATGTGATAATGATGAATAAACAGTGATCTGTGCCTTACGGGAAACTCAGAGTCTAAGAGATAGAAGCAGGGCTTATATATGAGGAATCACAACACACTGCAGTGAGGTCTATATGGATAACTTTACTGAAGAGTTAGTAACAGAGAAGCTTTTACCTGAAATTCTCAGGGATGTAGGAGATCTAAAGAAGGAGCTTCACGTGATCTTGAAGAAATAGAAAAACTCAATTTGGCAGTCCCAGCCATAAAGGGGTTTCAGCCCAAAATATTCTGATATTCTTTTTATATTCTGATATACAAAGATATAATTATAGTAGTGATCTTGTGAAACATGCTTTCCACCAAGTGCAAAAGACATATGAATCAAACTTGTTTTAAAAATGAAAATATTTGCTATTTCAGGTAAAAACTCAGAGGCATAGCAGGTACCAAATTTCTTAATTCAGAAGCTCAAAATATGTTATCAGGAGCCATGCTTCTTTCTATTTCTCTCTTTTACCACCATGATTGTTTCAGACTAAGACTAGTTCACTGTATGATTGAGAAATTTATCAGTGTTCATTTTTTTTAACCAATGCATTTATCATAAGCTCTAGGTACTTATGATCGTTTTTTCTTTTTAGGTTGATTTTAACCCTGCAATCGCTATGAATGTTTCGCCTATAGTCACTTGCCCTAGAAACAGTGTTTAGGCCTCTACAAACTCCTGATCCAATAGCTCAGAGAGATAGGTGAGCGCCAACAGCAGTTAGGGTCAAGAAAACTAAGAATCCAAAGGATTCTAATGTTTCTCCAGGTTTGAAGCTGACAACTACACTCGTGTGCTACTCACACGTCAGAGACATCGTCAACTTTACAATCTGCTATTTCCTAGAACACACTTTGGAGGGTGACGGCCCAGCCTTTACTGGACATCCACTGGTTCCTAGTATATTATGGCATAATTCATCCTTATCGTTAAAATCACTTACCACTTGAAATACAGTGTATTTTTCTCATCCTTTTGAGTTAGAAAATGCAGTTTCACAGCTAAATTCTACTGAGTTTTATTTGTAATTTTTCCTTCTTCATTTTAAATTCCCAGGCTGATAAAGTAGCAGGTTAGGATAAAAGAATTCTTTTGAATTATTTTCTATTATCTCTCATTTTCACACTTCTCCATGAAAATTCATTTATAACTTGACTATTTTAACACGTTCTTGTTTACCTGTTAATATATTACTATCATATTAAAATGAGAAAAAAAACATACCTATCATTATTTAAAATGGATAGTTTTTACTATCATTTTTTACTATAAGTTTTTACACAGGAATGGAATACATTATTCAGGTAATGCATCATTCAAAATATATATGTTCTTGATTTCTATCCTCAGTCAATGGACTTTTGTCTTTCTGGCATTTATGTCCTTGTACTGAGTTAGGGATTTTAGTGAGATAAATAATGTACTCTATAAAAATTGTTTAAGCTAGAAATTTAGACTTTAAAATAAAATATAAACATAAAATCATCTGGAAAGTAAGCTTAGCCATTAGTGTTGCCAAATAAAACATACATAGTGGAAGGCACTCAAATATGAATTGTTGATTTGGATATCTGAAAAATAAAAGTGAAATTACTATTCATCATGAAAATAAAACTGAATACATTGCTATGTTCCTGTAAGCCTGTAAGAGTTCTACACAATATAACCCCTTGCCAGTGTAATCCTAGACCAAGTTTATTTCCATTACTCCAACTATGACAGCACGGTGGACAGAGAAAATCCCAAGCCAGGATTCAGAATCCTTGTACGACTTTGCTAAATATCCTCTCTGCATTTCAGATTTTTTTTATCTCTATAGTAAATGTGTAGCATATATGGTCCCTGGATTTCTTTTTAACTAAGAATCTTAGAATGTGTTTTTGATGGCAAGATTTAGTTAGCCTATAAAATTTTCATAATCAATTAAAAAATCATTGATAAGTACAACTGAATTAAATAGATGTTAGTAGAATAAAATCTGTAGCTTTTTTTTTTATTTTAAAATTTTTTAACGTTTATTTATTTTTGAGACAGAGAGAGACAGAGCATGAACGGGGGAGGGTCAGAGAGACGGAGACACAGAATCTGAAACAGGCTCCAGGCTCTGAGCGGTCAGCACAGAGCCCAACGCGCGGCTGGAACTCACAGACCGTGAGATCATGACCTGAGCCGAAGTCGGACGCTTAACTGACTGAGCCACCCAGGTGCCCCAAATCTGTAGTTTTTCAACACTTGTGTTTTGTGTTTCTTTTTTACATCTTGCCATTGTTATATAACTTTAGGTGCAGTTTTACTGAAATATTATTGAAATTTAACATTTTAGTTTAAATGTATATATATATATGTATACGTATATGTGTATATTTCAAAATGATTACCAAAATAAGTTTAATGAACACCCATCATATTGTATATTTACACAATTTTTCATCTTCTGTTGAGACTTTTAAAATTCACTCACCTAATAATTTTATTTAAAAAATTTTAATTTGAGTTTAGTGGACACACAATGTTACGTCAGTTTTAGGTGTACAACATAATGATTCAACGTCTGTATGTTACGCTATGCTAACTACTGGTATAGCTATCATCTGTCACCATACAAATTAACCAAGGAAGTAAACGACCTGCATGCTCAAAGCTGTTCAACATTGATGAAAGAAATAGACGACACAAGCAAGCAAATGGAAAGATACAGCATGTTTGTGGATCGGAAGAATTACTATTGTTAAAATCTCTATACTATCCAAAACAATGTATAGGTATTTTGACAGTCCCTATCAAAATACCAACAAAATTTTTCAAACAATTAGAATAATCTTAAAATGTGTATGGTACCACAGAAGACCCCGTATAACCAAAGCAGTCTTGAGAAAGAAGAACTTGAAGTATTACAATCCCATATTTCAAGATATACTACAAAGCTCTAATATTCAAAACAGTATGGTCCTGGCATAAAAATAGACATATTAACCAAAGAAACCGAATGGAAATCACACAAATAAATCCATTATATACAGTCAATAAATGTCTGACAAAGGAGTCAAATATATGTAATTGGAAAAGACAGTGTTTTCAGTAAATGGTGCTGGGAAAACTGGACAGCTACATTCCAAAGAATGAAACTGGACCACTGTTTTTGTTTCTTATTTTTTCCACATCATATACAAAAATAAATTCAAAATGGATTAAAGACCTAAACATGAGACCAAAAATAATGAAACTTCTAGAAGAAAATATAGGCAGTAGCCTGGTCATTAGCTGTAGAAACCTGTTTCCAGTTATATCTCCTAAGCAAAGGAAACAAAAGCAGGATATAAATTATCGGGACTACATACAAATAAAACACTTTTGAACAGTGAAGGAAATCATCAACACAACCATAGATAACCTACTGAAAGGGAAAAGATATTTGCAAATGATATATCCAATTAGGGGTCAATATCCAATTATATAAAGAACTTATACAACTCTACACCAAAAAACCCCCACAACAATCCAATTAAAAAATGGGCAGAGGACCTGAATAGACTTTTTTCCAAAGAACACATGCAGATGGTAAACAACCACAGTAAAGGAAATCATCAAGAAAAAATAAAGGCAACTTATTGAATATAAGTTATTTGCAAAAAATATATTCAATAAGGGGTTAGTGTCCAAAATATATAAAGAGTTTATACAAATCAACACCCCAGAAAACAAATAATCTCATTAAAAATGGGCAGTTTGAATGGACGTTTTTCAAATAAAAAGACATACAGATGGACAAAAGACACCTGAAGAGATGCTCAACATAACTAATCATCAAGGAAAACAAGTCAAAACCAGAATGATGTATCACCTCACACCTGTCAGAATGGCTACAATCAAAAAGACAAGAAATAACAAGTGTTGGGGAGGATGTGGAGACAGAGGAACCCTCACGCACTGTTGTTGAGAATATAAATTGGCACAGCCACTGTGAAAAACCTTGTGGACGTGCCTCAAAAAATTAAAAATAGAAATACCATATAGTTCAACAATTCCCAATACCAAGTATTTGCCTAAAGAAAATTAGGACATTAATTCAAAAAGATACATGCACCCCTATGTTCACTAAATCACTATTTACAATAGGAAAGATATGGAAGCAACCTAAATATCCATTGGTAAATGAAGGATAAAGAATATATGGAATATGTATGTATATATACATATATGTGTGTATACACATGCAACGGGATAGTATGCAGTCAAAACAAGAATGAAATCTTTCCGTTTACAACATAAGTGGACCTAGAGGTATCATGCTAAGTGAAATTAGTCGGAATGAGAAAGAAATACCATATGATTTCACTCCTATGTGGACTATAAAAAAACAAAACAAATGAATAAACAGAAAGCAGAATCAGACGTATAAATGAAGAACACAGACTAATGGTTGCCAGAGGGAAGATTAGGGGGATGGGCAAAATGGGTAAAGAGGAGTGGGAGACACAGGCTGACACTTATGGAATAAATAAGTCATGCAAATAAAAGGTATAGGATAGAGAATATCATCAATAACACTCTGTTTGGACTCTGTTTAAATTTTATCTGAGACATATACAAAAGCTTTAAGCTTGTCTTATCTTCCTGCATGGAAACAAATAGCTTTCTTTGTAGTTTCTAGTGCTCAAAATATCTCCCCCACTCTGTTCAGTGGTGTCAGAAATTTGATTTTTAGTATATAAGTCTTGGTGTTTAGGTTTTAAGTCTATTCTTAAAATACGAATTTCACTGAGAGATAATTTTAGGGTGCCATCTTTATTTCAATACTATAATGCAATATATTTTCAGGTTCCATTTAAATTAAATGCCTTAACTCCAAGGACCACAGCCACCACAATGATGAATACAAGAGATGGAAGAGACAGAGAGGGAGGAAGAGAGAGAGAGAGATTTTGAGAATGATGAAGAAATCAGCTAATACATTAGTTCCATTAGAAATCATTCTAGTAATGGAGCACCTGGGTGGTTTTGTTGGTTAAGCGTCTGACTTTGGCTCAGGTCACGATCTCACGGTGTGTGAGTTCAGGCCCTGCATCTGACTCTGTGCTGACAGCCCAGAGCCAGGAGCCTGCTTTGGATTCTGTGTCTCCCTGTCTCTGCCTTTGCCCTGCTCATGCTCTGTCTTTCTCTCTCAAAAATAAATAAACATTAAACATTTTTAAAAGAAATAATTTTAGTAATATATCAGCCCTATTAATATTTATTAGTAATATTAGTAATCTTCAATGTGTATTAATATGTTAATTATTCCCTAATAAATTGACATGGCAACCAGCGGCATGAAGCACAAAATAGATAAATTCCATTACTGTAGATAATGCAGTCATAGCATGTGATAAAGTTTTAGGTCTCTGAGCAGGTCTCTGAGGTATATGAGGTATATGAGGTCTCTGAGCAGGCAGATCAACACTGCTTCCAATAGTTGGTAACGTGAAAATGGACAGTTTGTGCAACTGGCCTCAAAGATAGATAGAAGCAATGACAAAAATGCCATCAGTCTTGCTTTCATCTCAACTACTCTCAAATTTGTCGGCGTCATTCTCTCTGACCCACTTTTCCAATGATTGGAACCCTGGCCCTCAACATCTTACCTTATTACACACCTTATGACAGATGTGAAAGTCCAAATAAATTACCCCGATTAGCTGGCTTGAATTGTAAATGTATCCTTACAACAGGAATGGTGTAGTACTATGACTGACATTACTGTTAACTGTTCGTATGGCCATGGGATGGAATGGCATGCTTCCCATCATGTACAATTCCATGTTTAAAGGATATATGAGTAAGTCACAGGAATAAAAAGCAGAGTATAAAATATACAGTTAATGACATTGTAATACCAATGTAACGGGACAGATGGTAGCTAGCTATACTTACAGAGAACATGGTATAACGTATAAACTTGTCAAACGACACTTGCAAAAAAAAGGAATAAAAATAAATGAAGATATTTATTAAAAGAAGTATTGAAGAAGAGAAAATAAGAAATATCCACCCTAAGTAGGAAGGCTTTATCCTGAGAATCGGACAGCAGTGAGAAATCCAAATTATTATCAAATCACTAACTCCCATTTGTATAGTAATAATTTACTACTATAAAATGATAACCTTACTTTGAAAATTATAATTAATGCCTGATTCTGAAGAAATCATGCAGTAGTCTTTCAAATAATTAAAAGGCATTTATGCCTGTTAACTATTTTTCATGTGGATTGCTTTCTTTTCTTATAGCCTTTCTAAACAAAATATTCATTTTTTGATGTGTTAGTTCTCTCACCCCAACTCAATTAAAAAATACCTGGCTTAGAAACAGGTGATCTGAACTCTGAAAGACAGCTCTGTGATTTAAGTAATTTACTTCAACTTTCTACCCACTAATTTTTCATCTTCCTACCCACCACTATGCATCTCCACAGGAGGCTGATATGGACTACTCAAATCAAAAGCCAGAACTGAGATGCTCAGACCTGGATGACAGACATAACTATACAAAATTTTAAGGCTTTTGTTTGTATTTTTAAATTACACTTAGAAGGGTATTAATCGGTCTATATTTCTCTCGCATCAGCACGTCTATTTTTGTTAATGATACTGTGCGATATATTTATTTGCAAGAAAAGACATTCCTTTGAAAAAGCAGGTTATAAAACCAGAGGGCAGATTTTGGCTTCTGGGAAGAGGTAATAGACATGTTTTTCCTATTCTTCCTGCTAAGCACAACTAAAAACCTTGAATATAATACATAAAACAAGGATAAGATGACTATGAAAGCTGGAGAGAAGGCAAATTGTGTAGGGACCTCAGGATCCAAGGAAAAATCCAGTGGCGTTTCTCCTTTATCTTTGCATTTTTCCGCAGCTTTACTGAGATATTATTGACATGTAACATATGCAAGGTTAAGGTGTAAAATGTGATGATTGGATACGTGCATATATTGCAAAATGATTACCAAAATAAAATTAGTTAACATCTCTATCCCCTCACATAATTACGATTGTGTGTGTTGGTAACATTTGAAATTTGTTCTCTTAACAACTTTCAAGTATATAATAGAGTTGTGTTAATTATACTTTCAATGCTGTCCATTAGATCACTTGATCTTATGTATCTTACAGCTGGAATTTTGTACCTTTTGACCAATATCTCTCCATTTTCCCCACACCTCCCCCCACCCTTGTTGAACACCTTTATACTATTTCTAGGAGTTCATCTTTTTAATATTCTGTATATAAGTGAGGATATATCATATTTGTCCTGTCACTTGGCATAATGCCCTCCCTCAAGATTTACCTGTGTTTTTGCAAAATATAGGATTCCCTTTTTTTTTTGTTTTTTTGTAACTGAATACTATTTATATCCACACCACATATTCTTTATGCATTCACCCATTGATGGGCATTTAGGTTGTCTTGGCTATTATGAATAATGCTGCAGGAAACATGGGGGATACAGATAGATCTTTAAGATAGAGTTGTCATTTGCTTTAGATACACCCAATATTGAGACTGTTGGAGTATGGTAGTTCTAATTCTTGAGGAACCACCATCATGTTTTCCAGTGTGGCTATACCAATTTACATTCCCATCACCAAGGCCCAAGGATTCATTCTTCTCCACTTCCTCACCAACAATTGTTGTTTTTGGTCTTTTTGACTGTAGCCATTCTACTAGATGTGAGGTGATATTTCATGGTTATTTTGATTTACATTTCCCTGGTGATTAGTGATGTCCATCATTTCATATAGCTGCTGGCCATTTGCATGGCTTCTTTGAAAAATGTCTCCTGAAGTCCTTTGCCCATTTTTTAAATCTGTTTTCCCCCACTATTGAGTTGTACGAGTTCATTACATATTTTGGATCTTCATCCCTTATGAGATAGATGATTTGAGAATATTTTCTCCAATTCTACAGATTGCTTTCATGTTGGTGATTGTTTGTTTTGCTGCTCAAAAGCTTTTCAGTTTGATGTGATGGTACATATTTACTTAAGATTTTGTTGATTGTATTTTTAAGGTCATATCCCAAAAAATCTCAAGAAGCTTTTTCTCTATATTTTGTTCTAGTGGCTTTACAGATTCAGGTCTTACATTTATGTCTCTTTTTTTTCTATTTTGAGTGAATTTTTATGAGTAGTATAAGATGGGGCTTTAATTTCATTCTTTTGCATGTAGTTATTCAGTTTTCCCAACACTATTTGCTGAAGAGACTATGCTTTCCCCACTGTATCTTCTTAGCCCTCTTGTAAAATATTAGTTGACTGTGAATGAATAGGTTGAGTTTTGGGTTTTCAATTCTGTTCCATGGGCCTATGTGTGTATATCTATGTCAGTACCATACTGTTTGCTGACTACAGCTTGGTAATAAACTTTGAAATCAGGAATCACTATGTCTTCAGCTTTGTTCTTAGAATTGCTTTAGTTATATAAGTACTTTAGTGGCTCCATATAAATTTTAGGATTTTTTTTTTCTATTTCCATGGAAAGTGTTATTGGAATATTGACTGGGATTGCGTTAAATCTATATGTTACTTTGGGTCATATGAACATTTTAACAATATTAATTTTTCCAATCCATGAACATGGAGTATCTGTGTTTTTGATTTCTTTCACCTCATTGGTTAAATTTATTGCTAAGTATTTCTTTTTGATGTTATTATAAGTGAGTTTTATTTCTTCTTCAGATAGTTTGTTATTAATGTATAGAAAAATAATTTATTTTTGTAATTTGACTTTGTATCCTCAGCTGGTCTATCATTAATACCTGTGTTATCACAACATTTTTTTGTCTACTTATGCTAATTACTTTACTACTTTACTACTAATTTGATTACGAGGCAGGAGTTTTTGCAATTTTTATGTAACTATTAAAAAAAATAAATAAATAAAACTAAGACCGGAAACAAGTTCTTAAAGTTGTCTAATCTTAGCCTGCCAACTGTGGGAAAACAAGTTGTAAAGAAATATTTAGGTGGAACAAATTTAAAGCCAGGAAGAAACCGAATAACTCATATATATTCTATATCAGAAACAAATCACTGTCCTATAGTTTTCACTTGTATCCTTTAGTTATTTCAGTTAATAGGAAAACATGAAATACCAGAAAGCAGCATGTTAACTCACTTATTACAAATCACTTTGAATTTACCAAACAGTGTTACTTTGGAATATAGGATGAATCATCTTTCTTTTTAAACATCACTACAAATGTTCATCAATTCTAGACTCCCAGTCATACAATTACCCCTGCTATGCCTGATGAATAATTTATGCAGATTAAAAGAGAAAGGACAGATAGGAAAAAATATGAGAAAATGACAGTGCATAAGTGCAGTCTAAATACATATGGGTTTCGCATGAAACGTTTTAAAACACAACACATGGCAATTTTAAGACAACAATCACTTTTCTAACTTGTGAGTGAGTATAAGCAATGTAAGGCCATGGCCATTAATTTAAAATTAGTCAAAATTAGATCCTATTATTGCTAAATCCTATTTAATTAGGTCAGGAAGTTGCATAGATAAGCCAGAGGCTCAGAAGCTCAGAACAGTATTATCATAAAGTTCCACTAACCTATAGAAATTAAGTAGCAATATCCGGAGACACTGGATAATACTGAGTTAAAGGTATATGTGTCCATGAGGATTTGACTCCTGTGTTTTTGTAAGGACTTTTTAGAGATTCATCAAGTGATATATAACTACACAGATTTTTAATGTAAAATATTTATATCTTCTTCCTCAGAATTTTACCAGTAGAATTGCATAGAGCTATTTTAAGTCATTCTTACTTGTCAACACCTTATCCTTTACGACTCTATATTACATAAGATTCATTGAATTGTTCTGAGTGCTTGAGAGTTTATGATCTTGATTATCTTTCAGTTTGACTTTTTTCATTACTCCCAAACAAGGACAAATTTTAGGAAAATATAATTTAAATGTAAAAATAGGCGTATTTTCAAAAATTGTAATTATATGCTCATGATTTAAAATTGTAATTTCTTCTATTTGTGCTTTTTCTCTATGTATTTGATAATCAAGACTTCTTTCTTCACAAAGTAGAAATATAAAGCCTTGTGCTACATGGTCATTTGGGAGTTCCAATTAGTTCATAGCCTGATTATAGTTATCCTTTTTTTCTTCTTTTTAAGAAGAATAAATTAAGTTTTCTTTGCCTTAGGCAGGGTCTAGAGGAAATGATGTGAATATACACCCATTTTATTAAAAAGGACTCAGAACCATTCTACATCAGATGAACATATGCAGGTGAATAATGTTGCCCTACTACAGTAACCATGTGCATGCTGGAAAATTTTGTTAATTGATAATAGCTCCACGTTTTATTGTACAAATGTGTTTTGCATTCAGCAAAACTGCCAAGCTTCAAGAACATAATAAAAACTGATCTCTACAAAAATATTCTAATAATAATTCCAGTCGTGGTCAAGTAGCCTAAGGGAGAAAATATCTATGGATGTCATGTGTGCGTATCATGTGTATGTATAATGATCTTTCCGTCAACACTTTAAAAACGTTTTAGCAAATAATTGATGTATCTATTCATCTATCTATAACTATATCCCATTTATTTATTGATATGTTCATAGCTACCATTCATTTATTTTCACAGGAAACACTCGCATACATGCAAAGGAGAGTGGTCCCATGGGGCACAGGTAAAATTAAAAACCATGCAGAATATCACTATTTTAAATTAAAATACCTATCCAAAATTGCACTAGTTTGAGTTTGCTTACAATTTACAGCATGCAACTGGTAAGGGTTTTAATGATAGCACTTCAGGAGTGGGTGAAGATGAAAAGCATCTGCTTTTGGGTAGCCTCCTGAGACATATGATTCAGCCACTTTGAGCCAAGTGCTTCTTCTCTTTCCCTTTCTTAAGAGAAAGCTACAGTTTCTGCCAAATAATGGTAAACTAAGGACATTTTTCTCTATCCCTAGGGGATATCATAAAGAAAAGATCATTTTCATTCTCTCAGTTATGAAACAAATTATTTTTGGAAGTAAATTACATTTTTACTTTTTTCCTAAATACGCTGCTGAAATATGGTCAGTGTAGCGTCATGCTTTTTTTTTTTTTTTTGCCCCCCAAGGGAACAAAGACTTTTAGAGATTATGGAAAGCTGTTACAATGTGAGCAAGAACAAAACAAAACAAAACAAAACAAAACAACTCACCCAATTTCAGAACTAAACACTAAATATGAGAGAACTTTTAAAAACATAATGAAATGTCTTTCATACATTATCATCATCTATACACACGTTGATATTTATTCACCATTCTCGGAGTTTGATGTTCTTTGAGTTATAATGCATCATCCTGCCCAATTAAAAAAAATAACTCCTGCTACATCTTATAAACTATGAAATCAGGATTAACAAATGGAGTAAATACCATTGAGCACTGGGGATCACTGCGGGTATATATAGTTCATGAATCTCAATAAAATGTTAAGTCCAAATTAATCTAATAAAACATCTTAAATGAAGTGGCTTTAAAGAATATCCACTTAAACATTCAGAAGAGAGTTCTAATCAGAAGACTGCTTGCTCTCTTAATGGTTGCTGAGTGCAGATTATGATGCTACATATCACAAAAGATCTCACTGACCTGAGTATTTGAGGGTAGGCCTGGAACCTAGGAAATGACTTTAAAAGACCCCCTCACCTCTACTATTTCTCAAATTACTAGCAATTTCCACAATATATGTCTTGTTTATTTTGATGAAAAATACTGCATTTCCATAAAGTTTATTATGATTATTCCTTGTTAATATAACTATGTTATTAGGCTTAACACATTGAGCCTATAAGTTTGAGATGGGGCATGTAGGTTATTGGACAATAGGAGAATGGGAGACAAGCAAGTATGTTCTCTTGATAGGGGTAGGGAGAAGGTAGGGAGAAGAGTTTTGGACCACTATGTATCTCTTAGTAGATTGGTTCAGAGACACTATTCCAGGGGAGAGGGCTGGAGAAGCAAAGGCTCAAAATAACCAGGAAAAGTTGCACTGAGAGAGCAGCATTAAAAAAAAAAAATGAGGCTTGTGATTAGAAATACATCATATATAACAACTTGACTTGTCTAGTCTTTATTATTATTTTAGGGGGAGGGTAGAGGTATTGTTCATGAGAGTATTCCGATTTTCTTCACTTTCATGCATACTGCAGACTCTTCCTTTTGCTCCCACTCAGAACACACACGAGTTGTTCGGTTTTTCCTAGAACCATCATCCTCTTTAATCTTTTACTGTTTGATTGTGGTTATAACAAACCAGATTTATCTTTCTAGATAAATTTATTTTGGATATTTTATAGACTGTCTTGGTATAAGCTGAACTTTCTCTCAAAAATCCCTTCAGATTTTACTACATATACTAGCCATTGTTTTCTTTTAGCAGCTTAATCAACAAATGTATCATTGTTAAAGTAAGTCCCCAGTTAAATAACTCCCTTTAGAGTATATTTTATAGCAAGTGATAAAATATTTATTTGGTTTATGTTATGAATACACAAAAATTACTAATTTAGCTGTGCATTCTATTAAAACTTAGATATTTTTCTCTTTTGTTTTTATCAGAGATTTGATTTCATCTCTTGGAAATAATGAGTAAATATTTTATATGGTTGTCCCTTTGTGTGTTTAAATGTTCCAAGAAACTTTCCATTTTTGGGAAAGCAATCAATAACATCATAAGTAAATAGGGCTTAAAGGAAAAAATGTTTTTTATGCTTAATACTTCGGAATGTTAAAGTTTCATCATACTCACTTTAAATATACAATCTCTAAATTCATTTGTTACTTAAAATATTTTTTTGAGAAAGAGAAAGAGAGAGAGAGAGAGTGAGAGAGAGAGAGAGAGAGAGAGAGAGAATCTCAGGTGGGCTCCACCCTGAGCTTAGAGCCATGTGGGGCTGGACACAGGGCTCTATCTCACCATCATCAGAACATGACCTGAGCTGAAGTCAAGAGTCTATGCTTAACCGACTGAGCTATCCAGGCACGCCACTTGTTACTTAAAATAATGTACTTCCTGAAGCACGGGGGGTGTCTCAGTTAGTTAAGCATCCAACTCTTGACTTCGGCTCAGGTCATGTCGTCACAGTTCTCGAGTTAGAGCCCTGTATCAGGCTCTGCACTGACAGCACAGAGCCTGCGAGAAATTCTCTCTCTCCTTCTCTCTGCCCCTCCCCTGGTCATGCTCTTCCTCTCTTAAAATAAATAAATAAACTGTGAAAATATTTTACAAAATCAATCTACTTCCTTAGAATTTACATTTTTATACAAAAATAGATATATAAAATTTATTGTGCCTATAGTAAGGATAGTACAGACAAAAGTGCTGACATTATAGAAATTTTAGAAATAATACAAACATTTTTGAAAACCAATATACAAAATATACACATTGTACGTACACACACACACTGATGACAGGGGGAGCATAATCAGTGGATGAATCATTCATGCCTAAGTATATCTTATTACTCTGTCCTCCCAGAGCCTAAACTCTTTATTAAAGGAATACTTCCAGACAATTACATCATTCTATGACTATGTGCCTTGGTTATATAAAAGTCAAAATGTTACATCTGAAAGGAAATTAAATTGTCCCATTGTTTCCAAAAACATTTTGCTGCAAGTTGAGAATGACTAACAAATGCTTATGAAATGATTTGCATGGATTTACGTCGTTGGAGAAAAGCAGACTTTAAATGCCTTGAGTATACTTCTTACCTCAAATGTGTTTATTCTATACATTAAGATACTTCTAAAATATACCTTGGCACACATCAATGGAGATCATAAATCCTGATAATTGTACTGAATATAAGATGAAGTGTACTGAATGACATTCACTTCCACTTAACTTTATTTCTAAAATTTTCTTCTATATGAGAGACAATTTCCTCTAAGTAAAATATTTAATATTAGCTATGTTCTTTACTCAGTTGTGCTTAATTAATTGCCTTACAAAGGACTTGGATCTGGTTAGTACCAGTTTATGGCTTTTTGGTAAAATCAGTCAGTTGTAGAAGAAGGGAATCATTTTGTTGTAAATAAGCGAAGGTCACAAATCTATCCTGGCTCCTTCAGCAAAGAAAAGGGTATTTAGACCTTTTGCAGCTGTTTGAAAATTGTATAAATGTCTTTAATATTAATGTGCTTCTCCTTCTTTTAGCATTCCTCAGAGAACCTAATACAGAGGTCAGTTCCTCTGCTGCTGTAATGAAACATAGTCTTGTTAAATGTTGTGTAAAACTGCATCTTTTGTCCTTTCTCCTTTGCTGCAACCAGAACTCAAACTGAAGCATACATACTTACTAAAACCTAGATAAATTCACCAAGGTAGGGCAATTATATTATGAAACCTAGAATTTAAGTGGTATTTTTAGGGGCACCTGGGTGGCTCAGTCGGTTAAGCATCCAACTTTGGCTCAGGTCATGATCTCGCAGTTCATGAGTTTGAGCCCCACGTCGGGCTCTGTGCTGACAGCTCAGAGCCTGGATCCTCCTCAGATTCTGTGTCTCCCTCTCTCTCTCTGCCCCTCCCCTGCTCACGGTCTGTCTCTGTCTCTCAATAATAAATAAATGCTAAAAAATTTTTTTAAAGGTAAATCGTATTTTTATAACAAACTGAAAGTATAATATATAAAGCATAGTATATGCTAAATCACAGTTAAAATATTCAAAATGAAATGGTGAATTAAGAAAAGTTGCAAAATGGTGAAAACTAAAGGAAGGTGTATACCAAAATTGTTGGTCATGGATCTATTATGACAAGATTGAATCATGAAACAGTTACACCTGTTTTTTATTCTGTGTGTGTAATCTGTGGTTCGCCTAGTGAATTCTAAAATAATAAAATACTGAGAAACTAATAGGCAAAGATAAAAAGGCAAGTCTTCAATTAACCACTCAAAACATATTTATTGAGCACTACATGCACCTATGAGCATCATGATTTGGAAGTGTAATAATATTTAACTAGCATTATTGATGGTGACACTTTCCAGGCCATCTTCTCAAGATTGTCCTATCATGAGGTATTATGTAGAAAACAGGTTTTAATAATATTTTTTAAAGTCTAGTTAAAGTTTTGGAGAAATTATTTCATACTCAAGAAAATTTTCCCGTGTTAACAAACAATTCAATGTCTAAGAAGAATAGAGGAATATAAAATATTTTTTAAATTGCATGAATAGGAACTTTTTCATATTGTTTAAGATAGAATTTATTAACTGTGGTACCAGTGTTCCATGAAGAGAATTTCCATTGCTATAGATCAAAATATTTGATTTTTCACTATTCATCTGGATGTTTAAGGTGATAAGAATACATTGTATTATTTTTAATGCTAAAATATATATAAATGTCACCATGCATAGCCACTTTATTTATGAGCATTGCCATTTAAAAATGATTAAAGGACAAATCCTAGTTTAAAGTCACAAGAGACTATGAGACGGGTTACTAGCTGTTTTACTACTACATTCTTATTGGACAGTTATAGGAATAGTAGCAGCTAGAATTTGTTGACTGTAATTGATGAGTAGATGCTTGCCTAATCTGCATTGCTTAGAACAACTCAGTGGAAACATAAGGCATGACTTATACACAAAGAAATTGAGGCTCCAAGGTTTTAAATAACTTGCTAAAATTAGCAAGAACTATTAAGTTTTAGCAACAGGAACTAAACCTGGTGTAATGGATTCAAAACATTTGCACTTTCCATACCTACTCTCTCACTTTCCATAAGACTTTCCCTAATGCAGACTGTACATTCACATACTCTGCATACTAAAATGCAGAACGTGCGCCATGGAAATATGTACATAGAGCAGCATAGAATTCATAATAAATTCCAAACTATATTAACGTATAGCGATTGGACAAAAGTGACTGATTTAAGCAAGTCTATAGCATGAACTTCTGTGCCATGTCATATGTATAGCAATCATTTAACCTTTGATATACATATGGTGACCATCTGAGAAAGGGAGCAGAATTTGGACAATTGAAGGGTAAATATATATATATATATATATATATATAAGATATATATTAATATGTATAATAAGCGCCTAAATGCACTTTCATTCACAAAAATAGAGGAGACAGGTCAGTTCTTCAGGTGCAACTT